>NC_134499.1:30689669-30989669 GCF_040206685.1 Ascaphus truei
TTTTTTACTTCAATAGTTTCATGTGGGCAATCTCTAATTACCTAAAGAACTGCATAGCTGCCGGTCAATTCGTTCTCCATGTATTGATAGGCGAAATTTGGTGACATCATTAGTGAAGGGATCTGTTTTTCTTCTGCTTCTGTCTCTCAGTGGAAGCATATGAATATTCATGAGCACTCCTGCACTGACATGTGCTAGAGGGAGGGCAGGGCTGACAAAGGGGCGTGCCAGGGCTTGTGACAGGACATGAAGGGGCAGTGCCTTAGCAAATGGTTGTTAAAATAGAATACAAGAAAATTGGTCTTTCAAAGTTGTTTTTTTTTAAAACAGAAAATGCTAAAAGTATTTTTTCTTATTACAGAACTGATTTATTAAAAAAACCAAACATGCAGGTTATTGACTGAACTGCAGCTTTAATTAGGATAGTCTGCACTGAATTAACCTGCTCAGTGCAGAGCTCAAGCTCTCCACATAGGTTTTCCTGCAAAGCTCTTTACACAGGGGAGGTGCCCTGTTACAAATCACTTTGTTCTTTTCCAGCCACTCCCACAGACAGGGCCCCTCTGTATGGGTCTGAGGCGTGTTCTACTCAAAAGAGGGAATGGACAGGTTCTCCAAAGGAGGTTCCTTGCCTTGGAGTTACTAATGGGGTAGTGGTCTCCTTGGTTCTGTCAGGGGTGACAGGGTCCAATCTCTCATGCCAGAGGGCACCCTGCCTAGGGATTCCAGTGAGATGGGAAGAGACATCATTCAAGTAATGGAGAGCAACATTACCCCGCTACAAAGTGGAAGAGCTGTGCCTCTTTGTGGTAATGCTTCCTGAGCACCCCTAAAGAAGATGTTTATGTGTGTTCCTTTAAATAAAGTTAACAGAAAAGTTCCTGGCCCCCTCTATCTGTTCAAATGCTTACCCTGCACGAAATCCAGCACCCCGAGAGACGAGGTAAGTAGGAGACCCCGAGCATCACCTGCACACAAGCAACCTCTGGATAGATATTGGATCACTTTGGAGTGGCCCTCTTCTGTAAGGCTGAGTCCCCACTGGCGCTGAGTGCGCTCATGCTTGTAGAGCGCTCCAAGCATGAGCGCCGGGTGTCCTGTCATTTATGTGCTGGAAAGTTAGATTTTGTTTGTTTACATAAGCGCCGAGCGCCGGTGAGCAGCGTGATCGGGAACTTACAGATATCTATATATGTAAGTAACCGCTCAGCGCTAACGGGGACGCAGCCTAAGGCCTCGGCCAAGCTCCCTGCTGGCGTGCTGAGGCGCGCTGAGGCTCAGGGAAAGCGGGTGCTTTCCCTGGCCTTAGACAGCACGCCGTCAGGGGGCGTGTCGGGGGCGGGCCAATGACGTCACGGAGCTGGTTCGCCCTCATTGGGCGAACCGCTCACGTGACCGGCCCTGCGCTCCGGCGAGCGCTGAAATTTAAAAATCTGCTAAGACCTACGCTTCCGCGCGCTTGCGGAAGTGTAGGCGAGCCTCTACTAAAGCCGCTCTAATTGCGGCTGTAGGGGCTCAGTGCCGAGCGGAAGCGCGCCTCAGCACGTCTCCGCCCGCAAGCAGCAACCCTGGACGAGGCCTAAGGTGGGAAGAGGTGTTACATAAAAAAATAAATTTTAAAAAATGCTCTTTTTTTTAATTAAACATAATACATTTTGCAGTATATCAACCTTTCTAAACTGTAACTCCAAAAAAGCTTTGCCCTTGCTTAACAGGTTTTAAACTTCATTAAAGCTGCAGTTCAGGCAATATCCTGCATGGTTTTTTTTTTTTTTAATAAATCAGTTCTGTAGTAAGAAAAAATACTTTTAGCATTTTCTGTTTTTAAAAAAACAACTTTGAAAGACCAATTTTCTTGTATTCTATTTTAACAGCCATTTGCTAAGGCACTGCCCCTTCATGTCCTGTCACAAGCCATGGCACACCCCTTTGTCAGCCCTGCCCTCCCTCTAGCACTTGTCAGTGCAGGAGTGCTCATGAATATTCATGAGCTTCCACTGACAGACAAGCAGATTATAAACAAATGCCAGCTTTTAATATGTCACCAAATTTCGACCTATCAATACATGGAAAACGCATTGAGCTGCAGCTATACTGTTCTTTAGGTAATTAGAGATTGCCCACATAAAACTATTGAAGTAAAAAAATAAATGTAAAAAAAAAAAAAAAAAAAAAGACTGAACTGCAGCTTTAAGTCAGTTACAGTATCGCTACTTTTTAAAACATTCCACTTACTTCCACTAAAACAATATGAACCTGCAATGCCAGGACTAGAGAAGTGCGATTGTTTTGAAATGCGCTGCGCACGTGGATTTTAGAATTTCTCATCAATTTCACTTTTTTCCCCGCGAAACGTCACATTGCTCTAAATGTTCGCCAATTTTCGGCAGCATTTAGCAAAAATGGCAATACGTGAAGGGTCACGTGACCTGCAAATAACCTTAACCGCCAGATGGATCGAGCTCAGTTACGGGTTAATGCGCCCCGTGGGCGTTAATGCCACTTTCGGGTAGGTTAACCAGTAACAAAGCACGTATGTACTGTATATCTTTATTTATATAGCGCCATTCATGTACATAGCGCTTCACAGCAGTAATACACGTGACAATCCTATAAATAACAAATAATACATATAAGACTTAAAGGGAATAAGCGCTTCAGACATAAAAGTGACACAATCTAATTGGTTAGTAGGAAGAACGTACAGAGACCGTAGGAGGGCGTTCTGCAGGGGGACAAGGTTTTGTATCATGTGTACAGTATCAGCCACGGAGCTACTCGTATGCTTCTTTAAGGAGGTGGGTTTTAAGGTGGGTCTTAAAGGTGGATAGAGAGGGTGTCAGTCAGATATTGAGGGGAAGGCATTCCAGACGTGTGGGGCAGTCAGTGAGAAAGGTTTAAGGCGGGAGAGGGCTTTAGATACAAAAGGGGTAGAGAGAAGACATCCTTGAGCATGATGAATAGCACTCTTGGCGGTAATTTCTTCGTCTGCTTAAGCAGCCGTTTTCGGCTGAGAACTCAATGGGGACAGAGTATACACTGTTGGCAAACAATTTTGCGCATTTCAACAAACATTTTGCTCATCTCTAGCCAGGTCATGATCTCGTGGGATCTGAACTACGTAGAACTGTTCCAAAGCGCTTACTTACAATGTCATATGTTAGACCCTGCATCTGAGTCATGCATATCCTTGGGGCACAGGTTGCTGTTTGGGGCACACGACTTCACACCCCTGACTCTACTAATCCTGGCTGCATTTCCTTGTGGAGCCTCAGTGTCAATCCAGAGATAACTGTAATATGGTAATGTGAACATTCCTATCTGTTCCTCATCAGTGTTAAGTGCTGTGAAGGTCATGGGCAATAAACCGCAGTGCCAATCATTGCCACGGGTGGGATTTGGCTCCTGCTTTGGACTACATTTCAGAAATCCTCCCCACTCCCTGCTGCTAAATTGACAAATCCAATTGCTGCCCCATCTCCAGATCCTGCTAAACCTTCCCTCCGCTGCTCTTATTTATTTCAATTTGCTATGCTTTCTGTCTGCTCCTCATTATTTAGGGAAAGGGAAGGAAAACAAGTCAGTATTGCTGAAAAGGAATGTAAAAAAGTGTATTATTTGTGGGAACTGGAGAGTGACTGTTGTGTTTATGTATGTGTACGTGTGTGCACTTGTATGAACGTGTGAATGCATATGTATGTCTGGGAAGTGAATGCGTGTGTACATGTGTAAATGCATATGCGTATGTACGTTTGTGAATAGCCGTGTGTGTGTACATGTGGGTATGTGTGTGAATGTGTGTGTGTGTGTGTATACACATATGTAAATGCATGTGTCTGTATGAGAATGGCAGTGTATGTATGTATATTTGTGGATGCGTGTGTATACTGTACGTGTGTGAATGTGTGTTGGTATGTAGATGCCTGGGTGAATGGCAGTGTATGTATGTATTTGTATGTATATTTGTGAATGTGTGTGTGTGAATGTGTGTTGGTATGTAGATGCCTGGGTGAATGGCAGTGTATGTATATGTTTGTATGTATATGTGTGAATGCGTGTGTATACGTGTGTGAATGGCAGTGTATGTATACGTTTGTGATAGTATGGGACCTATGTATTAAAGCAATATTGTATCAAAATTGGCACACAGTCGCATTGTTTAAGTGTTGCACCTCTTTGCACCAATGTATCAAGGACTTTGCACCGTGTGTGCCCCATGTATGTGTTAGCTCGTTTTTTGGGGAGGGGCAGTAATAGTAGTTTGGGAGGACTCGGTAGGGGATTTATTAAGTAAATTTGGAGCAAATTTGCATCAAAACAAGATTTTTTCGGTGCAATGATTTATAGGCTCCTACAGTACGTGTGTATTTGTACGGATGGGCACGTGTGTCTGTATGAGTGGGAACGTGTGTGCCTTCTTGAGATTGCATATATGTGTAGACATGAGTGTATATATGTTTCTTTTTTTAATCAATGTGCATGTGTGTGTATACATGAGTTGCATGTTTGTTAGTATGTGCACTTGGGTGCTTCCTGCTGACCCAAGGGATTGCATAAAACCGTCTCTCCACTGGTAAAACCCATACATTCCACAAGTGCTAAACAGGAAGTACCCAGGCAGCCATCTTTCACTATACCCGACCACTGGATAATTCTGAGCCATACGCTCAAGACAGGAACCAGAGCGAATAAGTGTGGTCTCCTTAGTTCTGAGACACGAACCAAAGAAAAAATATAAAAAAGAAGGTTTTTGAAAAAAAAAATTATTAGTCCCAAAAGAATTAAAAAAAAAAACTTAGTCCAGAAAATTTATGGTGCTCAGAGACACAGAAGATAATGAATTTACTGATCTCTCATCAAGAAGTTTCTATGAGAAAGTGCAGTCACCTTCTGTTCAGCAAAGTCTTCCGTGTGCGAATCCGCCTGGTGAAGAAGCAAGTAGTTGAGATGAAATTGCAGAAATCCAAAAAAAAAATGAATAAAGAGAAGTGTGCTCCAATAATTTTTTTTTTATATTTATTGGGTCATCATTAAAAGCGGAGGTTACTGTCCACCAACGCGTTTCACGCTGCAGCGCTTTTAATGATGACCCAATAAATATAATTTTTTTTTATTGGAGCGCGCTTCTCTTCATTCATTTTTTGGGGGGGATTTCTGCATTGGTAGCGCACCGCACTTTCATCTCAACTTCTCCAAAGAATAAGACGATCAGCTGAAAGGAGAAGAATTTCATTAGAACAGTTTATTTTCTCCCAGCGAAAGAAAGGTGAAGGTCTCTAGTTAGGCCCCCCTCCAGCAGAAAAGGGGTTAACAATTGCCTCTTTTTATGTTAATTGAATGTAACTCCTTTAGCAGCTCTCCCTCTTTGATCTCTCCGTACAATAGAAGCTATCAGGAAGGAGCCAATCCACATACACAATGAATAATAATCAGAGCCGGGGCTGAGGGACATTATACGCGGAACGCCATTGCTACTGAGGCAAATGGGACTTTAACATTTCCACAATTTACTCCCTGTCACCGCTTATTGAATTTTGATAGCTCAAATGAATAATATTGCAGAAAGCGAGATGGGTGAAGATGGGAATGAAAAGACCTTTAGCAGGCGGAGAGCAGATAAACAAAATAAAATAGATGTACACAACGAAGCCGAACCCTTCTGGATGCTGCAGACACGCGCACACATTAATGACACACAGAATGCAATCAAATAAATACCTTTTATAAAACATATTTAGGATTTTTCATCACATTTTATCATGTTGTAAGAATGTATTGTTCCCAATAATTTGCCATGCACACTCCCCTGGCAGTAAATGGGTTAATATTGGTGTTACCATAACATGTTACCAAATGGCATGTGTTGGTAGCGGAGGCAGAATGTCGGGTTACAGATGTCCTGTAGGATTAAATACATTGCAGAGTTTACATATGATTTGTTCTACAATTCCAGCATGGTATATCAGACACAGACGGGGAGGTAGAGACTGCTCAGGATCCTATACTCTTAAATCAATTATGTGTCTTAATAATAATGATTAAATGTTGGTTAATTGGTCTTCAAACCCACCTGAGCCTAGGGAGGAGGTGCAATCTCTGTACAAATAATAACGAAACAGATACCCACTAAATGAAACTGCAATCAACTGCAGTGAGGAGTTACAGAAACAAAACCTAAAATATACCTTTTATTGCATCAACTAAATTACTGTAAGTGGAACACTACAATCAATAATCAAAATAGATTACAGGTTCACCACATGGGGGTAAGAACGTGTCGCAGTCATGTCTAGCAGCTAAGGGGTTACATAGTTAACTTCTTTGATGTGCGTCCGCAGATATTAAGTGAGTAATGAACAGATTGCTTCCAGCATGGAACAGACTGGCAGGTCACCTCCAATATAACTGACCACTAAAACTGAGCAAGGCCCAGGAAAGCCTGTATATTCCCCTCGGTCCTGCGATGAGAACTGCCAACAACTCGCAAATTACAGAGAGCAGGCAGAGAAACTGCAGTGCCACTTGTAAATTAGCCCAGGCAGCTTTATGGTGGCAGCGCGTTATGAATCAACTCCGATGGCCTTTCCCAGAATTTTAGGATGAGGGAGATTCTTCTTCCAAGTTCGGCGGGGGGAAATTACAGGAGGAGGAAGAATAACGAGATTGTTTTAATTGTTCCCACCAATGTTTTATGCGTTAATCAGAGCTGCAGGCTACAGCTTTCCAAATGTTGATTTTAATGAGGTTTGGAAGCCACCTGTACTAAAAAGGGTATAGCTTCATGATGGCGAATATAAACGGTGTATAAAACACGGTGAAACAAGGAGATAAAAATCAAAAGTGCATCCCAAAATATTGTGCAGGAAACATTCGCCGTTTCCAACTAATTGGGTTTTTAGATACCGTATCCTCCCAAATGAGGGCACTTGGCTGATTTAGGAGTCTGAAAATGAGGTGACTGCAGCATTTATCATCTAATGGGTAAATGATACAATAAAAATTCAAAGGAATAAATAGATTGTAAATAGCATTTTGCCTTTAGTGAAACGTCAGCTTCGTCTTCCCCTCAGCAGACGCAAGGATCCTCCTTTTTCATGAAGCATATGGGTAGCGCCGTGGCTGATACTACACATCTCATATGCACAGATCTTGGCCCCTTGCAGACGCACTTACCAGAGCACCCTCCTTACCACTTAGATTGTAAGCTCTCCAGGGCAGGGACTCCTTTTCCTATTGTTTTGTCTGAAGCACTTATTCCCATTATGTGTTATAATATGTCACATGTATTGTAAAGCGCTGTGTACCTGTATGGCGCTATATAAATAAAGATATACATACAACTCACTTAACACCCATCAGGTCTGGAAAGGGTGACCTTTTACAAAAAATTATTTCTCCCCATAGACTTTCCAACTATAGGAAAATATTTATTGCCATGGACTTCCATAGTGGCTCCGTATACTATATCCGCATCTTGGCCCTTTCTTTCCGAATTGTGTCTACCTCCAGGTCGAGTGGAAACACTGCGCGAAGGGTTACTCCGGCACTTCCTTCTAATACCACACGTGACAATGGTGGAGAATGGAGGTTCCCTACAGAAGAAAGCAGGAGGATGAGGAGAGGCAGGGGAAGAGAGAGAGAAGGAGATGTGAGGGCGAGAGAGCATACATAAAGCAGAGAGAAACCGCAGAAAGGTTAATAAATAGTAAAGAAAAAATAAGCACAATAAAATAGAATTGACATCAATAAAGAACTGAGTCCTATTTCCTAATAGGCCGGTCAGGCCCCGACTTTTAGGGGTCCCTGGCCAGGCCCCCGCCGCGCCTCTATTTTTACGCTTAGCGTAGCTGAAAACATTAATCTGAAATCCGCTTCCTTTCCCTACATTCTGGCGCTAGACATGTGCGCCGGCAGAAATTTAGCGGTGGCGGCTTGCTGAACTAAAATCATCAGCGGCGTAGGCGTAAATCAGTGAACATTATTTAACCGTAGCGGGGCAATTTGTCGACGGCGTAATCGGCGCATTGTGTTTAATTGTTGCAGGCTGTCGTGGTTATTGGAACCCTGACTTCAAACTGGCTTTAAATCCCTAATTTTAAAACATGACGTCTGACGATGGTGGCAGCTTGTGCCGTGTTGGGGGGACGGGGACTGGGGTTTGGTTCTCAGCTTAGGGCCCCCAATTGGGTAAATCGGGCTCTGATAATGAACTAAATTATTTATTTGTATCATTATTGTTTTGGCACTGATCAATTACATCGTTGTTTATTATCATTTTTTTGCTAAATTGGATTTTAGATTCCATGAACACTTAAATTGGAAGCGAAACAGCTTTTTGTGATCAAATTCACACATTTCCCATAATCCCCAACCCCCACTGACTTTAGGCAAAACCAAAACGCCCAGCGAGCATCTCTTGCCAGTGTTTGGGTGCGAGTGGGTTTAATATGAGGCCCCAGTATGACGGACGGAACAAGTGATTATTAACGCCCCTGTTAACCATGCCGTGTATTTCCCCTGTCACTGAAGCTGTTAAGAACCTCACAACCCCAGCATCAAATCGTTGTGAATTCCAAAGCGGTTGCTACAATGATGCTTTGGACATCTACAAAATGTGATGTGACAGAGGATGTGGGCGCCAGGCGCGTGTAGCTGGAGAAGTCTGACATTCTTCTGGATTCAGGTGCCATCACATCTGCAGCCCAAATGAATGATTCAGACAGGGGTAGGGGCGGGGGAGGGCAGCATCTGTCACCCGAGGAGAGGGCTGCTCTGATGAAGGTGCCACGTAAGGATAAATGTTTAATTTCACACCACGCTGTGCATTTGAGCACCTGCCGGGCCCAAACCCTGTAGGATTCTCCAACTCGTCCAACCAAGAGAAGCAGCTTGGCAAGTTTGACTGGTTCTGGGGACTGTAAAAGGTGATTGATTCAAGGGATTAAAATTCAAATGTGAAGTATTGGCACAGAGAGCCTGGCATCCCATGGTGCCTGAACTCCACTATCCACACTCATCTCTGCCAATCTTTATATGATCTCATTCAATTTATTAGCATTCAGCATGATGCTGGCAAGCTACTAGTTAACCCTGGACATCCTCGGTAGTATATACGGAAACAGGGGTAGCAAACTCCAGTCCTCAAGAGCTACCAAGAGGTTTTCAGGATATCCCTGCTTCAGCACAGGTGGCTCAATCAGTCGAAGGCTGAGCCACTGATTGAGCCACCTGTGCTGAAGCAGGGATATCCTGAAAACCTGACCTGTTGGTAGCTCTTGAGGACTGGAGTTGGCTACCCCTGTACTATAATGATAATAGCAGTCATAGAAAGAAATTGTAATATTATTAGTATTATATCACAGATCTGCACACAGCGCTTAACTGTATAACTATTTAAACAAGCAAAAAGGGGCATGACGAATACGCTGAATATTTTCTCTGCCTGTCCCAAATATTGTTCGGGAAGGTGGGTGATGGTTTGGATTGTAACACCCTTCAATGCACTGCAGACTGACGACAAGAGGTTAACATATTTCAGCCCGGCGTCTACAATTGGCCACCAATCCCTCTGGTTAAGAAAGGACCAACATTACCCATGCAAATAAAAACTACATGGATGGGGAACAGCAACTAGAAGGAAATTAGAATGATAATAGCAGGCAGGAGATTACAGTTCTGCGTGAGGCAGTTTCATCTGGCACAGGGGCCGTTGGCCTCTATGATTTCTCAAATCTCTCAGGGGCAGAATTCTTGTGTTAATTCTTCTGTGCGTCTTTGCAGAATTGCTTCTGGAACGTACAGCTCTCCAAATTCACATTCATGGGGATTATCTCAGTAACTCTCCTGCATACAAGTCTGTTCACATAAGGAAAATGTAATCAACAGACTCAACGTAAATGCTAAATCAAGAGGAGCTTAAAGGTGCGACATACCAGGCAGATGTTTCCACCCAGACAGAACCATGTTTTCCAAGAAGGGATCACCCCTCCATCAATGCTAGAATCTGACTCATGAACCCCCAAGTGGGTTATTCACTGTAAGTGATGTGTTGCTGATAGTGAACAAGACCTAAATGAAGAAGAGCTAAAGCAAAGAGATATATACAAGAAACTCATATACAACTCAACCCCTTTATAACGCAGTGCTTAGGGTCCAAATAATCACATCGCGTTATAAACGGATCGCGTTAGAAATAATGTACAATTGTATGCATGGTACAATAAAGTATTTAAGATACAATCGTGTTGTAAAGTATTCATAAATACGAAAATTGGGAGCGACGCTTGAATCGCGTTATATGCGGATTCGCCTTGTAACGGATCGCGTTATAACGGGGTTGAGCTGTATTTTTCCTGAAAGGTTCATCACTAAATAAAAGAAGTGATGGTCTAAAGCCACCAGACTGTTGGCCATTTGTTAAGTGGCGCTGTTCCATAAGAAACCCTTTGTCACCTGAAATACCTTACTGTCCATTAACCTACAACTGGGTTGCAATATGTTTTCCACCATTGAAAGTTGTCTTATGAAATAACACTGCTTAATAAATATGAGCCTTTGGGGCCTATTCTAGTAGCTCTGAAGTGTGAAAACCCGCTTCTATAATGCCCTTAAGAAGCGAATTGGCATACTTTGCTATTCGGTAAGCCCATGTCCAAACTGCGTGTAAACTGCTTTTATAGAACCGGTTTCACTCCGGCTCTGGTTATCCAATCGTTTTGTCAAAAAAAGTCTCAAACTTGCATTTTTTGCCCACAACTGCTATTCTAGTAGCTCCGTTATGCAAAGCGCTTCTAAAAACTCGCACTTTTTTATAGCACCTGTGACAAACGCCCCTCTTTTGTAGCGCTGACGTCTGTCTGGGTTCTTCCCGACACAGTCTTCTAGGGTTAATTATACAACAAACAGGAACATGCAAAGTATTACGTTGCTTAACTCAGGCTTCTGCCTGCTTTATTTTCATCCAAGTAAGGTACTGCAGCTTTAACATGTGTAGGTTAGAGGCACTCAGACATTTTCATTCAGCGGTTCACTTATATCAGTGTCATAGTATTTCCCACACTGTTATTTCAAGTAACAAGAAACCAAATTATATAAACAAAATCCTATCCCTTTCAGGGATCTAACTACACATCATAATCAGCCTCTAACTGCTGCTGGGCCAACTAACCTGGTTCCCCAGCTTAAAACAATGCCCTCTCATTTAGGGTCACTAGATACAGCATAGTCTTTTAGAAACAGCAATACATATTTGTTTGTCTTATCTGTTCGTGGTGGGAACTTGTTCCCAAGTGTCCAGGTAAATCCTCTGGTACTGTGATACTTGTAGGGGCCGTCCACCCCGAAACTGGATGCAGGGGAGCCGCGACACCCCCAGCCTCTAAGGAGAGAAACTGAAATGCAAACCTCTCTGCTCTAAATACCTGTGCAAGTGATTAGAAGAGCAGGTGAGGGAGAACTAGACCCATTGTAATCTGTGGTCTGGATTTTCCATCCAGCAGCCTGAGTTAATGTGAAGCTGTGGAATGGATCATTTTTAACTATTCCTGCACTTTCTGACCTAAAATGGGGCAGAAAGCTGCCTAACATCTTTGGACTATGTCACACACCACCTAAGTGCAAATATCCTCAGGTAAAATGAAGAGGGGAATATAGTGCAATAATGTATGGTACAAACTTGAATATGAATAAAAAATGGGGATAATCCCACTCATATTTTATCCAATTTAGTCAGGCAATATGGGGGACGAACCCTCTGCAGCCAAACAGCAACGCGTCCTCCTACCGCAGGTAAATGGGACAGATTTTCCTCAAACAAATGAAGAGACATGAGAAATATAGTGGAAGAGTTTACGATACAATGCTGATAGTAAAAATACCCTTACTCACAGCAAGTAAAAACAGGCGTTGTGACCACTCTGGGTCTGGACACGATGCAGGAACCATGCTGGAATCCACACTCTCCACTCCTTTCCTTCTACGCATGCGCCGGCGACGTCACTTCTGGAAAATGGCCACCGCTGGCACAATGCACGAAGGTAAGGTGCTGGAAGCTGGAAGTTTGAAGGGGTTGGTTTCTCCACGGATGGTGTAGATACCTCAGTCCTCTCTGCGCAAGGCATGCCCTACGCGTTTCGTTCAGGCCAGCTTCCTCAGAGGCTATGAGGAAGTTCTTCTTATCCAATTTTGTACTGTACATTATTGAACTGTAGTCCCCTCTTTTTACTTTTCCTGAGGTTATTGGCATTCCGTTATTTGTTCCTGCTCATACGCAAAGACACCCGGAATGTCTTTTTTTCGGGGCTGCACTATCCTTTATGGTTGCAATTTTTACACATTTATCACAATTGTGCACTGCACATGTTTTTCACTTAAAGTGCGATTTGTGCGAATTACATCCAGAGTCTGAAATATGGGTTTGGCTGTGAGAGCAAAACCCATCAGTCAGACTAGGGATGGAGATAGCACCTCAGGCCATTCCGCTTCTAAAGCGCGAACAATCCGGGCGGTTTGTCATTTTTTTTAGAAGCGGTTTAGAAGAAGTGATGTGCAATAGAGAGTATTGTTTTGTCTCACATTTCATTCCGCTTCTTGTGAACATGACAACCCATGCGGTTAGGCAATGGCAACTTTGTGTCTAATAATGGTTTATAGAAAGAACGTAAGATATTGCTGTATTTCTTTAAATTATTATTGTTTATATTGCGTCAGCCAGTATTGTCTTCTCAGTGCTGGCATAAAATACGTGATACAGGGAGAATAACACAAATGAGATAAGTGCAAAATACATCAACATTGGGGGGGGGGGGGGGTCTGGAAGGAATCAACATCCTATTTCTTCAATTCCTGATAAAAAAAACAAATCCCAAACCTATTATGGTTTAGGGACCAAAAGCATTATTAATAGAAATTAATCTGCCAAAAAGCATCACAATTAACACAAATAATGTCAAAGTGACACATTACATATTTCGCGTCTCATCCAGCTCTGCTGATAAGTTTCTCTGTAACTTTGCTACAGAGGATCTATTTTGATACATCGCACAGCTCTCGGTGTTTGTAACATTCACACCTTTGTGCTGTTACCGGTTAATTTGTTGGGACAGATGTGCTACAGTAAAAGGTAAGCACAAGGTGTCAATGATATTCATATTACTTAGTGGGGTGCCCCATTAACACATGTGGTGAGAACCCCACATCAGCCTCTTCCTGCTTTACCTTCACGACAGACTTAACAAACAACAGCACCTATTATTTGAAGTCATTTTAGTGCCTTGCTCAGGAGCAGGATTCAATGAAACACTGAAGTCATTCATAAGATTAGAACAGGTGTGTAGTGAGCAGAACCTGTGACTCCTAGTGTGTCAAGTGTGAAGGTGCAAGGCGGTACTGAGTACCGCTACTCTCTACTTAGAGACCTGCCACTTCTTTACTGTAGAAAATTTAAAATTGAAGGTAAAAGATCCCCCTCCCGTTCATGTTCTTTATATAAATATAGCGTCCGCATGACAGTATTGTGCTGTCCTGCAGTAGAGCATAGTACCACAGGTGGCTCAACCAGTGGCTCAGTCAAAGACTGGGTCCTGTATGGCCTAACCGTCACCCTCTTGGCTGCCCAAAAGATATGAGTCTCCACACATTCAGAACATCCCAGATGCTAAACCAGCAACTGTTGCCTAACGTAACGCGCAAACCTCCTGGACTCCCACCTGCCTCTTCTCTTAATCACATCCTAGCCTCGCCACCTCTGTCTCTGCCCCAATGCCAAACACATGGGGCCCGTAGGTTGCCGCATCCACCCCAGGTTTTGCAAGCATAACCAGACAACTCGACAGAATTGGAACAGAGTCAAAGGCCACCAAATCTCGTGCAGCAGATAATGACCCACCACCACCACATGGACTGCTTCGTAGGCCCCCAACACTCTTATAAGACATATCTGCACCTTTGCCAAAGCACTGATATAGAGCCACGCCTTCTTAACTACCAGATCTGTTTTGAAATGCCTCCCGAATATTTTTATTTGCACACGCTCCAAAAGGACCTGGCCCAACAGCAGTCCAGCCGTAGCGAACATTGACCCTGCAACCAACTCGCCTACCCTCAATGCCCCATAAAAAGGCCAGCACAGACGCTGCTCCAAACATAATGCGACATTCACACACCTCTCCCCTTCACCGCCTATCACAGACTGTGACATTCACACACCTCTCCCTTCACCGCCTATCACAGACTGCGACATTCACACACCCCTCCCTTCACCGCCTATCACAGACTGTGACATTCACACACCTCTCCCCTTCACCGCCTATCACAGACTGTGACATTCACACACCTCTCCCCTTCACTGCCTATCACATAGTGTGACATTCAAACACCTCTCCCCTTCACTGCCTATCACATGCTGCGACATTCACACACCTCTCACCTTCACTGCCTATCACAGTGTGACATTCACATACCTCTCCCCTTCCCTGCCTATCGCAGACTGCGACATTCACACACCTCTCCCCTTCCCTGCCTATCGCAGACTGCGACATTCACACACCTCTCCCTTCCCTGCCTATCACATGCTGCGACATTCACACACCTCTCCCTTCACCGCCTATCACAGACTGCGACATTCACACACCTCTCCCCTTCATCGCCTATCACATACTGAGACATTCACACACCTCTCCCCTTCACTGCCTATCACATAGTGTGACATTCACACACCTCTCCCCTTCACTGGCTATCACATGCTGCGACATTCACACACCTCTCACCTTCACTGCCTATCACAGTGTGACATTCACACACCTCTCCCCTTCCCTGCCTATCACATACTGTGACACACACACACACCTCTCCCCTTCACTGCCTATCACATACTGCGACATTCACACACCTCTCCCCTTCCCTGCCTATCACGTACTGCGACATTCACACACCTCTCCCCTTCATCGCCTATCACATACTGAGACATTCACACACCTCTCCCCTTCACTGCCTATCACATAGTGTGACATTCACACACCTCTCCCCTTCACTGGCTATCACATGCTGCGACATTCACACACCTCTCACCTTCACTGCCTATCACAGTGTGACATTCACATACCTCTCCCCTTCCCTGCCTATCGCAGACTGCGACATTCACACACCTCTCCCCTTCCCTGCCTATCGCAGACTGCGACATTCACACACCTCTCCCTTCCCTGCCTATCACATGCTGCGACATTCACACACCTCTCCCTTCACCGCCTATCACAGACTGCGACATTCACACACCTCTCCCCTTCATCGCCTATCACATACTGAGACATTCACACACCTCTCCCCTTCACTGCCTATCACATAGTGTGACATTCACACACCTCTCCCCTTCACTGGCTATCACATGCTGCGACATTCACACACCTCTCACCTTCACTGCCTATCACAGTGTGACATTCACACACCTCTCCCCTTCCCTGCCTATCACATACTGTGACACACACACACACCTCTCCCCTTCACTGCCTATCACATACTGCGACATTCACACACCTCTCCCCTTCCCTGCCTATCACGTACTGCGACATTCACACACCTCTCCCCTTCATCGCCTATCACATACTGAGACATTCACACACCTCTCCCCTTCACTGCCTATCACATAGTGTGACATTCACACACCTCTCCCCTTCACTGGCTATCACATGCTGCGACATTCACACACCTCTCACCTTCACTGCCTATCACAGTGTGACATTCACACACCTCTCCCCTTCCCTGCCTATCACATACTGTGACACACACACACACCTCTCCCCTTCACTGCCTATCACAGACTGCGACATTCACACACCTCTCCCCTTCACTGCCTATCACATACTGCGACATTCACACACCTCTCCCCTTCCCTGCCTATCACATACTGCGACATTCACACACCTCTCCCCTTCCCTGCCTATCACATACTGCGACATTCACACACCTCTCCCCTTCCCTGCCTATCACATTCTGTGGCATTCACACACCTCTCCCCTTCCCTGCCTATCACATACTGCAACATTCACACACCTCTCCCCTTCCCTGCCTATCACATTCTGTGGCATTCACACACCTCTCCCCTTCCCCGCCTATCATATAGTGGGACATTGTAACATTGCTGACTGCAAAACAGGATATGGACCGCAGGGCAGAGGTAGGAAGTAATACACGGACCTTGGCCTGGGATCAGAGGTCTGGGATGCAGTGGTTATCAGGTAAGTTCCAGGGTCGAGGCAAATGGCAGGCAAGGGTAGTCAGGTCCGGTTCCGAGGTCGAGGCAGGCGGCAGGCAAAGGGTAGTCAGATTCAGTTCCAAGGTCAAGACAGGCAGCAAGCAAAACAAAGGCAAGGGATAGCTCAGGCAGGACAAGGTCCAGTACTTTGCACGAGCAAAGACTAGTAGCAACTGCCTGCTATTTAAGGCCAGAGGCAGCTGCTGGCAATGAGAGCCAAAGAGAGGCCGATTTCCTGTCAGGGGAGAAAGGGCAGGATTTGCTATTAAGCAGGATGGCCATGGTAGCTTCAGACCAGATGATGTCACTTCCTGGATGTTCAGACAGATCCCTTATAGACATTCACACACCTCTCCCCTTCACCACCTATCACATACTGTGACATTCACACAGCTATCCCCTTCCCGCCTATCACATACTGTGACATATACACACCTCTCCCCTTCCCCGCCTATCACATAGTGTGACATTCACACACCTCTCCCCTTCCCTGCCTATCACATGCCTTGACATTCACACACCTCTCCCCTTCCCTGCCTATTACATACTGTGACACACACACACACCTCTCCCCTTCCCTGCCTATTACATACTGTGACACATTCACACACCTCTCCCCTTCCCCGCCAATCACATTTTGTGTCATTCACACCCCTCTCCCCTTCCCCGCCAATCACATAGTGTGACATTCGCACACCTCTCCCCTTCCCTGTCTATCACATAGTGTGACATTCACACACCTCTCCCCTTCGCTGCCTATCACATAGTGTGACATTCACACACCTCTCCCCTTCCCCGCCTATCACATACTGTCACACTGTGACATTCACACACCTCTCCCCTTCTATTACGATCACATAGTGCACTGGACCTGTCATCTCTCAGTGATATTCTGCGAGTCTCATTGTAGCCTCAGCAGTCTCGTAGACTTTGATGGCGTCTCAAAGATCAAAATCAGCCCTTTTCCATTAAATTGACGTTTTTCAACACAGAATAATTAGATCTCGCTGATTTCCGCCTTGGTGACATCTCTGACGCACTTTTACTTTCCACAGTGACGGAGCAACAAGTCAAACTCAATTTTGGGCTTTCAATCTCATGATAAAACCGCAGCAATGCGTTGCTGGCCTCTGGCACTGATGGGGTAAAATGTCAGCGCTGGCATCGGCGGCAGACTAAGATCTTTCCAGCTCTTACCCAGACACCGGAAAAGAAAAAATCGCTCAACCGAGCCAGCCGCAGCAAATCTCTGCGTTTTATTTATTTTTATTTTTCGCCGAGTGTTTTTCACGACCTGCTTAACTCCGTGATTAACCCTGACCCGGCAGTCGGAGCCCTGTTCAGCCAAGAAGAAGAAACAGTAATAGAACCTATTTCAGTCTGATAACCAGCACACGCTAGAGAGAGTTCAGGCGAGCAGCAGGCTCCTTCCCAACTAGGAATAAATGTCTTTGGGGACTAGGGACCTGCCATGTATTCCAAGGCAATCCATTGCGTGCCCCACTGGTGTGGATGGGGCGCTGTCCCACTATTGGGCTAAGGAGGATCCCCCCAGTAAGGGGGAGATACACAGAGGTTAGTTAAATCTGGGATGCTAATGTGATGTTATCTAAATAGGTAACGTCTGTTAGCTTCCCTGAGTTTAACATGTATCCACACAGCTAAATATATGCAAAACCAACGGCCGTTAGTGATCTCGTGAGCATAGGCTTAACGCCATGTGAAGTTAGCGTCGCAAAACATGGCATTAAGCCTGACTTACCCGAAGGTGGCGTTACTTCCATGCAGACCCCGAATAGGTGCTTTATTAAAGTTAAAAAAGGGAAGACAGGAGAGGAAAAGAACCCTGTAAATAACAATACGATGGTTAAATCATACCTAGCTGTGGTCTTACACTTATCCAGGGCTTGTAAAAGATCTCCAGTTTTACAGGTTCTGGATGGGAGTAACGCCAGCGTTAGCGCTGACCTAACTAACGTAACATTAAATCCCTGCGGTAACTTTTACGGAGCGCTGTGGATCTGCGCTGTCAGAGGGAACGCCTCATTTTCATATCATTAGCACCAACGTCCGTTATAGTAAGAAGTCGGCTAAACTTGTGCTGGAGATGTTAACAACCATATAGAATTTTTAACTGCTTACCTGGTCTTGGTAAGACACGCGCACACGAGCCACTCTCTGACTGTACCGTCCCGATCCTCGTGAAGCTCAATAGTTTATCGAGAACTATGGCGGCAATGACGGAGCAAAACGGAGATCCGTAACTAGTGATTAAAGCACCACTTAGCACTTCGGTGGCAGCGTCTGCACAGTACTTTACAAATACAAATATATACGTATATTGGGCCAAACGGAAAGACTTGTAAATATTCTGTAAACAAGAGAATACATTGCAGTGGGATCTATACCAGTGGCTGATTAATTAAACTATTTTCAGCTAATATACAACCACTAGTAAAACCCCGCACTAACTTACTGGGCGTTTGTTTGTATTAGCACTGCATGCAAGCATGTATCCTAATTAACCGTGCACACTTCAGTCGAAATAAGCTGACTGCTCCGGTCTCTCCATGCTCAGTATATATACCAATAAGCTTCATGTTCTGTAATAAGCTATTTAATGCCATAGCAGAAGCAACGGCTGCCTGAAACATAACAGTCAGTGCAGATAAAACAATTAGGTGTCTGTATACTATATACAAATCTGGGACCCACAAGATACTATTTGTAAATAAGGTATATAAATGTAGCTTGGCAAGAACCAGTATCTGATCATATAGTGGTTGGAGTGACTACTCTGATCTGCCGTGCTTTCCTATACATATGAACCAGAGTGTGTAGCTAGGAAACGATACCAACACACTATTATATCGGGGAAAGAGGATCCGGTTGTCACATTAACTTTTTATTGCCAAATATCATGCTGCACAAATAAGAAACGGCAAATGCAAAACACTGCCGCTTGGTGCAGATCTCCGGTCCGATTTTGGATTCCAATAGGCGGACTGGAATTACACAATCCTGGGTTCCCCTAATACATGATGTACACTCTGAAGACACACAAACATATACAGTATGTATATATATATATATAAAGATCACCACCTAGTTCATTTATAATATGGACATTTATCTTGCCAACAAACGAATTCAATTCTAAGATAGATAAATGTTTCACTAGAGCGCCTCTGCAGAGGGAGTCACTATTTGTTACATGGAGTACAGTCTGCTCCTTATTTTAGACCTATATGGATTACACCAGTTTATGTGTTGACACTGGAGTGTAACCAAGGTGAGTCCTAATAGATTTAGCTCACAGATTAGCCAATAACTAGTGGTGGTTTCAGATGTTGCTGAGGTTAGCATACCTCGCACACCTTATACAGCTAAACCCCGTTATAACGCGCCTCGCTATACCGCGATTCGGTTATAACGCGGTTTTCCCATGGCTCCCGTTTAAAAAAAAAAAAATTTTTTTTTTTGCACACTGCACACACTGCACACACTGCACACACTCACTGCACACACTCACTGCACACACACTGCTCATTGCTCACACTGCACACACACTGCACACTCTGACACACTGCACACACACTGCACACTGCTCACACTGGACACACTACACACACACTGCACACACACTGCACACACACTGCACACTGCACACACACTGCTCATTGCACACACTGACACACTGCACACACACTGCACACACACTGCACACTACACACACACTGCTCATTGCTCACACTGCACACACACTGCTCACACTGCACACACACTGACACACACTGCACACTGCACACACACTGCTCATTGCTCACACTGCACACACTGACACACTGCTCATTGCTCACACTGCACACACACTGCTCACACTGACACACACTGCTCATTGCTCACACTGCACACACTGACACACTGCTCATTGCTCACACTGACACACTGCTCATTGCACACTGCACACACACTGCTCACACTGACACACACACACACACACACACACACACACACTACACTTATACATAAATCAGCCTTACCTTACCTTGGGGATGATTTTTGAGGCATGTGGCTGCAGGGTGGGGGTGGTGCTGCGGTGGAGGGGGATGATGGCTGCTGCGGGGGCCCCCGATGCTGCGGGGGCTGGTGGGATGGCCCGGTGCAGCGCGGGGGGCATGGGGGGGGGGGGGGAGGGCAGGACGACCCTGCGCTACGGCAGGGCCAGGGGGCCCTGTATTGCGGCGCGAGGGCCCTGTGCTGCGGCGGGGGGAGCCGGACCGGAGGGGAATCCCCCCTCCCATCTCCTGTCACGCGGTGGCAGGGGGAAGCCGGGACCGGAGGGGAATCCCCCCTCCCATCTCCTGTACCGCGGTGGCAGGGGGAGCCGGAACCGGAGGGGAATCCCCCCTCCCATCTCCTGTCACGCGGTGGCAGGGGGAGCCGAACTGGAGGGGAATCCCCCCTCCCATCTCCTGTACCGCGGTGGCAGGGGGAGCCGGAACCGGAGGGGAATCCCCCCTCCCATCTCCTGTACCGCGGTGGCAGGGGGAGCCGGAACCGGAGGGGAATCCCCCCTCCCATCTCCTGTCACGCGGTGGCAGGGGGAGCCGAACCGGAGGGGAATCCCCCCTCCCATCTCCTGTCACGCGGTGGCAGGGGGAAGCCGGGACCGCGGGTAAAAACACTGATGCGGCGGCCATTTTTTTTTTTAAATTAGCGCGACCCCGTTAGTAACGCGGTGGTCTCGGGGTGGACCCCGAGGACCGCGTTATAACGGGGTTTAGCTGTACTAGTGTGCATACACAACTTACACATACCATACATTGTGAGCCCACAATATACACTTATATGGTGACACTACAAGTGGTTATCTGAAATCTGAACGGGTTGTTTTCATTTATGCTCTCATGTTTGGATGAGGAATTTGATGTTATGTACTATTAATTATAATTGAATATAGGTTTTTATTATCATTCACCGCTTCATGTAGAAGTTTAGCCAACAATCTTTGAAATTCATTAATATTAGACAGTTGTGTACCACTATAGGGATATCTGTCTGTGAGGCTCACCACCTTGGTATACCTCGCAGTATTCTGTTCTGGACTACAAGGGGGTCCTGAATATTGCAGAGACTGCAACAAGAGCAAATACAGGGCTGAAAGCAGAAAGTTCGGATTTGACTGACCACGTCAATGAAAAGCTTCATGAGCTAGAAAAAATGATGAAACTATTTGAATATGAAAAGTTAGAAGCATTGGAGCAACGCACCCAAGCAGAGCACCTACTGCAGAACCAACTGCAAGGTCTGCGTGCGTACCTACAGATTACCGAAGAGAAGCAACTATTTCTGCAGGAAGAAAATCTGTATGCTCCTAAAGTAGTACAAGTGCTGCGGGAACGTCTGATTACTCAGTGTGTCCCCGCAAAGCAGCATGAGAAACTGAAGGCTACCCTGAGCATCACCAGAGCATCGCTAGAGGCCAAGCTTAGAGGCCAGGGGACTTGGTACAAGAAGGAGCACAAGAAGGTCCAGAAAATGAGGCTCCAAAATATAATGATGCACACTCAGAGCAAGCTCCAGAAACAGGATTCCCTCGCTGATGAGCTAAACTTCTTAAAAAGGGAGAAAAGAAGCAGAGTAATTCAGAAGTACTACAAAGCTCTTGTCCAAGCAAGGTTGGAAAGAGAAATATATCTGCGCAAATGCTCTGCAGCGCTCATCATACAGGCTGCCTAGAGAGGAAAGAACACTCGTCGGCTAAATAGCCAGAATAAAGCAGTCTGCCTTCTCCAATCCATATGGAGAATACAGCGTCAAAGAAATAATTATGAACATGTGAAGCAGTGTGTAATCTTACTCCAGTCACATGTTAGGAAGTGTCTGCAGCAAAGATACTACAAAAAAAATGAAGGCAGCTGATGGTGTGATTCAATCCAAATATAGGTTCTACATCACAACCAAGCAAGCTGTGCGTTGCTATAAGCGCACCCACAATGCCACCTGAGTACTACGATTGACTTTCCACACAAGTCAGGGAAGAAGAACCGAATTATGACTGAGAAGCGCAATACCTGTACAGTCATGCTACTGTAGCCCCAGGGCTCAAGCCATATTCCTCACAATGAAGATAGCCGCTAGAAAGATACAGTCTTTGGCTAGATTGAGGCAGAACTGTTTCGGTGCTCACACCTCTACAGGAACAACACTAGGTAACTACCAAACTGAGATGCCACAGGAGTCAATTGGTCTGGATAAAACTCTGCCCAGCCTGAACCACCCCTGAATATGGCTACAGAACCCGATGCAGGTGGTCACCCTAAACTCAGGGAAGACAGGATTGCCCGATGCAAGGGAAAATACGTGACCAAGCGGTCAGATGAAAGACTGTGCTTGGGAAAAGTCCTCCTTGAGCGATTGAAGAGTGCTGAGCTCAAGCACCTTTTGAGGAGACATTACTGACCTGGAGAAAGGGCTACATTCCCAGCTGGACTAAGGGTTCTCTTCCTCCATCCACTCTCATTCAAGCCGCAGAGATATCTCGAGTGAGAGTGGAAAAATGAGCTTTAGCCGTGGCAAGCCCAAGCTTCCCACAAACAGGGGAGGTATGTAACAGGGACTTATCCTGTTTAAATAAAGCAGCCTCAGAGCTCTGAGAATCCAGCAGAAATAGTTAATTGCAACCACCCAATTAACTAGTCCCCACCTGGACTAATGAGAGCTCTGTAAAAAGCCTCATGTGAGACACAGGAGAGAGATTCCTTAGCTTACATTTGGGCTGACAGAAGGAGAGCAGAGAAGCCTGCATCCAGACACTATCTTGAGCACAAAGGCTGTGGTGAGATCAAGACACCCAGAGACCTATATTTCCTGGACACAGAGGACCCAGGAACCTGCCAGAGAATGACATGGAGGGCCACCTGCTTAAGGTACCTCCTGAGACTTTGGGGTGATAGGCTGGTAATGGGAATATCCCTCCGGTCCTGCAGATAGGGTCTGGGGAAATAAGTTAGCCCTTACACAGGGATAGGGGTTTGTTATTTTGTTGTTGTATGTTTTGCCCGGATAAAGGAACAGGCTCAATAAAGCCAAGATATCATTTCACCCTAAATCAGCCTCCATTTGCATACATCTGCACACCTCTCTTACAGTCCCCAACAAAGATTGCTGCTTTAATCCCTTCCCTAGAATGCAGTGTGCACCTGCCTGGCAGTGAAGTGGTTAGAACAGACAGTACAGTCCACTGGTTTGTTGTCTAGTCCATACAGGGCCGGCGCAAGGATTTCATGCGCCCCAGGCGAAACTTGAAATTTGTGTCCCAGTTGTATTCTGTCTTACTTGTGCCGGCCGCCTCCGTTCTGTTGCCCTTCTTCTCTTTCAAAATCGAGCATCAATCATATCGCAACCGGTGTCACATGGCGTCATGATGTCGTGTTACCATGGTAACGAGATGCTGTGCGACGTCACATTGGTGATGTCCATGGCATAATTTGACGCTGGATTCTGAAGGAGAAGCAGGGCGGCAGGCACAGACGGCAGACACAGGCAAGTGCCTAAGTGCAGCGAGTAGCTATCGGGCCTGCAGGGGGTGCGATTATTATTAACTACCTGATTATTATTAATGTGCCTCTAGGGCAGGCCTGCACAACTCCAGTCCTCGAGGGCAGCAAAACAGGCCAGGTTTTCAGGATATCCCTACTTCAGCACAGCTGGCTCAATTAGTGGCTCAGTCATACTGACTTTGGACCCTAGGTGACCGCCTAGGTTTACCTAATGGACGGGCCGGCCCTTGGTCCATATAAACATTAAATGGAACACACCTGTGACCTGTACTGTCTGCTTATCGGGCTCAGGCTGTGTGTGCGATGTCTCATGTATTTGGCAAACTAAAAATAAGTGCCGTGGGCTTCAGAATATGAGCTTGCACTGCTCAGCTTCAAAGCCCCTCTCTTTGCTCACCCGCTGTCCCGACACCTGGTGATAAGACAAGGGGTCTTGCAGACACCTTGAATGATATTTTAGGAGCAATTTCCCTTCCTTTGGGCACTGGAGTGTTGCAACTTCAAACCTTCTGTCCTCATTAAAAGGCACCGCGTGTGTGTGACATCTTTATTCAGGCACCCGGTGACTTCAAAGCCTCCAGGAGATCTCCTTGGTGGATTTAACATAAAGGATGTGCAGGAGATGAAAAGAAGCCAACGAATTCTTCTTTTAATTAGATGCTGGGCAGAGGACAGTGGAGGAGTGCAGGTACATAGCTAGCAGCGACAATGAAAAAGCATTTGCCACATGATGCACTGAGATGGGCAACAGAATTTCTGCATTAAAAGTGCAATCCCACCTAGTAACATACTATATACAGTATATATTGGTGGTGCAATAAACGAAGGCCATGTAACACCCTCTATATCACTTGTAACTTCTGTTTCATAATTTAAAGAGGCAATCCAAGTGGCACTTAAAAATATATATCTATATCTATATCTATATCTATATATTTGTTTGTTAAACTGTATGTAGTTTTTGATTACCTTTATTGAAAACTAATTACCTAAGCTGCTGATCGATTTGTCCTCCCGTGATCGATAAGCAAAGATCCTGCTTCCCAGGGTTCACTAAATGGCTGCCTTTCAGTTGCAATCAATCCTTAAGGCAATGTAACTCTGCAGCTACAATGTATTATATTACTAAAGGTAACATTATCTATTGTTACAGTTTGCAGCTCAAACTGCTGGGAATATTGGCAACAACTTATCAGAAACTGGAAAGGGTTACAAAGATCTTGCACTCCTGCGGAAGTGTGTTAAAGCCTGCTATAGAAATCAAAGGATGCTCATTAAAACTCATTAAAAATGGCATTAAGAGTTGAATTTAAAAATAAATCAGTAAGTATTATCTAATACTACAGAACTGATTTACAGTATTTTAAAACAGCACACATCTAGGATATTGCTTGGATTGCCTTGTTAAAGCTTTCCAAATGTAAGCCACAAATCTCAGCTGTGATAATGAAGATTACTACGGAACATAAAATATACACAGCTACCAAAAAAATAAAATAAAAACTGCTGAAGATCTTTTTATCTAATGGAGGAAATAATGATGCAGTTACAGGGAACGTTGTGTACAGGTGCAGCCTTCAATATCTCTCTATACAAGAAAAAAGATGGAAGATTTTTCCGGTGAAAATGTGATTAGGATTAAAAGGGAAAAAGTGTCATTTAAAAAAAAAATTTGATATTTTTGAACAGAGAATGTAAGACAGCCCTTAAAGGTCCCTCCCTTGCTCCTTCTTGTGGTAATGAAAAGACATATTGAAGGTCTCCACCCTCGCTACAGCTGATCATCTGTACTTTTAAAGAGCCGTTAGGAGAAAAGAACATTTTGTGGGGGAAACAGCAGCAGTCCAAGCTGTTTTTTTTCTCATTATTTATTTTCCCCCTTTAATATGTGCATAAATATAAACCACACAATGATAAGTAATTAGCTAAGTTGCCCATTAATCTGTTCTCCTGTGATTGATCGGTGAAGATTTGGCTCGGGGGGTTCACTAAATGGCTGTCAGGGCAGCAGAAAAGGACTAAAGATGCAAAGTTCTGAGGGAAAGATCATGTGACCAGGCAGACACTAGATACAATTGGTGCACTGCTAGAAAGAGGGCAGGGCTCAAAAAAGGGGTGTGCCAGAGCCTGTTTCAGAAGAGGAAGGGGATGTGACTTTGTAAATGGTTGCTATAGAAACAAAACATGTTTAATACATTATAATACATTAACAATGTAATTCAGCGTTGTTTGAAAAAAATGCTACAAGTATTTTCTCATAGTACAGAACTGATTTATTTTTTAAAAAAACACCCGCATGTAGGATAATGCTTGGTCTGCAGCTTTAAGATGGCTTCATCTTCTAAATAAATTGTGTCTTAATAGAATTATCTGTTTAATGAATCCCAGTTTGTAAAGAATAAAAGTCTGTGAAGCCGTTATTTAGCGACCTCGTAATGCGTACTATTTCTTTTTATGGTCCTGTACCGCGGTGCTTTTATCACCCTGCTTCTGATTGACTCGTGTCTCGTTCATGCCCGTACTCTGTGAGGGCTGCCATCTGTTAAACATCATTTATTTTATTCTAAATTGTTTTGTAATTAGAAAATAAAGTACCTTTTTTTTTTATGAAAAAACAAACATGTTTAGCATATTACTTACAGGAGACAACACAGCTTTCGTGAGCGTGTTTTCTAGGACACTGTTTCTTGGACTTATGTGTAGTGTGTCTGTTTGAGAAGTCTGTGTATGCAGGGCCGTCTTAACAGCACTATAGGCCCCCCGGGCAAAGCAGTGCACTGGGCCCTGCAAAATTTCTCTGGCGAATGCAGACACGCCAACTCTCCGCTACAAGTCGCAATTTTTCTCCTTCTACCGAGTTAGCGGGAGATTTGAATGTTGAGGCGGGTGATTGGAAATTTTGGTCTGTGCATAGATTAGCTTGGGGCCCCCATGCTCGTGGGGCCCCCGGGCTACTGCCCAGCGTGCCCATGCGTTAAGACGGCGCTGTGTGTATGGCGTCTCTTACATTTTATTCAAGGCTGGCAAGGCTCACCCAGCTTCAAACTGGAGATATAGATGCAGGAAAACAGAACAACCGTGGCAAGGGATGCAACGAAAATGGATAGGTCTTATTTATAATGTACTTCCAGTTACTCCGCCTATTGCTCCATATCATTTCTCCCTTAGATCTTATAGAAATGACAATACGATTGTAGCGCTTGAAGCATAGTGTTCTTTAGAATGGATCAATGAAGAATTAAATGTTAAGGATCAGCACATGTGATGCTAAGAGAGTGTACCGGATGTGGAGGTCTCATCCAGGATACCTAATAAAAGCCATGTATTTTTTTTTGCACCAACGTGGTTTAAACAGCTTTGCTTTGTGAGGCTGCGGACTCCCCCTGCAACACCAGACTTGTAACAATGTATCACATCCTCACCCACAGTGCTCTTAATAGACTCTACAAAGGAAGGGCTGGGAAGTTGCAACAGGAATTGTCCACCAACAATGATATAGGAACCCATGGCCAGAATCTAATAAGCCTTTTTGTGCTTTCACTGCAGTCCGCCCAGATCCTCACATTGATGGGGTATTAATCTAGACTGGGATTTAGATCCTCCTGCTAAGAAAATTCTTTGTAACAAATGTACTTCAACTGATACATGTGATAGAAAACAAGTAAATCATGATACAGTGCAGGCAGGGAGGGTTATACTTCAGTATCTGGGTATATATTGATATTGCTCTCTTTCCCTCTCACTCTACATATATGGAGAGATGGAGGGAGAGAGAGAGAGAGCGATAAAGAGAGAGATAGAGAGAGAGAGAGAGCGATAAAGAGAGAGAGAGCGATAAAGAGAGTGAGAGAGAGGAGAGAGATATGAGAGAGAGAGATGAGAGAGAGATGAGAGAGATGAGAGAGAGAGAGAGACAGAATAACACTAACACGCTCAAATCAAAACCCCATAGCATATGGTATACAGATTAATATAAATGTCAAGAACGGGTGCGAGTGTCACAATATGAAAATGTATACACATACACATGAAAATATAGTCTTGTATGTGCAGCAACGTGTGAGTGTTAAATACCACGTCTTTAGTCCACGCTTTTGAGCACCAACCACTGGAGATCCTAGAAGAAGTCCAAATAAATTGAGTCTTGGGTGTTGCTGATTGTGTGATAAAGGTTCTTCCACTTTCTTAAAATTGTCTGAAAAGAAACACAGTGCACACACCTCTCATAGTGGACTATTCTAGTAGCTTCCATAACGAACTCACCGAGCTTTTTGAGCAGTTCCCGAACCATTTGGCAAGGTTGCTATTCAAAAAGCTCAGATTGCCGAACTCGTTCGAGACATGCATCTCCCCAAGCGGTCTCTCAAAAACATAGAGCGGGAGCTGAAAAACAGCTCCAACGCGCATTTGTTATCCAATGATTTGTCTCCAGAAGCCGTCTGAGCTACGGTAAGTGAAGTTACAGAGGCCTTCACCGCTCCCACAGCATTCAATCTAAATGTCTTCGGGAAGAGCGCGGAGTCCTTGTAACAAATAAACAAAAATAATAAATGTGATGTTAAATGGAGTTACAGAATAATGGTGCAGAAACGATAAGGCAGACAATAACAATGCTGCTATCCCAAGGGCAGTACAAAGGACTCGGGTCATCCCGTAAGGTTGGAAGAAAGGAGATTTCACCAGCAACAAAGGAAAGGGTTCTTTACAGTAAGGGCAGTTACAATGTGGAATTCATTACTCATGGAGACTGTGATGGCAGATACAATAGATCTGTTTAAAAAAATGGTTGGACATCTTTTTAGAAAGGAAAGGTATACAGGGATATACCAAATAAGTATACATTGGAAGGATGTTGATCCAGGTAGAAATCTGATTGACAATATTTTGAGTCAGGAAGGAATTTATTTTTCCCGTTATGAGATATCATTAGGTGATATGTCACTGGGGTTTTTTGCTTGCCATCCTCTGGATCAATATACTGCAAGTACGGATATAGGATAAAGTATCTGTCGTCTAAATTTATCATAGGTTGAACTTGATGGACGTATGTCTTTTTTCAACCTCATCTACTGTACTATGTAACTATGTAATTATGTAACAACTGAAAAAAGACAAAGAACAGCAAGCAGCTGCTCTGGGGAGCAAACGAAACGTGGAAATTGCAGACACCTGGGAGCAAAAGAAGGTGAACACAAAAATGGTTTTCAGGACAATCCAGCAATTTGATGCCCAAACTGTGCAGAAGAGTGAAGAGGTACATAATGTGACCAGACAGAAGTCCACTTACACTGGCGACACACTTTATTCGAGCTTGGCTAGTCCCACGAATTCGGGTATACCCGGGTGTATTGAGGTTTGTGACTGGTTTCTGCCCGAGTGCATTGAGTTATTTTCCAAGCAGGGATTGAAGCATTTTATTCCCGCTGGCTGCAATACTGCACAGTATATATATATATACTGCATTACAATTCATGAATTTATGCCATCTGGTAGACACGCGAAGCATTGCAGCCTATTAAATCCTAATCATTATCATTTAACAGATCAGCCGCCCGTCAGCCAGGCATGAACCCAGGCTGGGAAGGCAAACGCAACGGGGCTTGTCAGAGGTGAGGAGCGGCGCATTCCAGGTATCTGCCAGGTACATACCGGGTATTTGCTCGAATAAAGTGTGTCGGTGCAGTAGATCAGGAGTGGCCAACTCCAGTTCCCATGGGTCACCAACAAATCAGGTTTTAAGGCTATCCCTGCTTCAGCACAGGTGGCTCAATCACTGGCTCAGTCATTCAGAATGACTGAGCCAGTGATTGAGCCACCTGTGCTGAAGCAGGGATATCCCTAACACCTGGCCTGGTGGGGTGGCCCTTGAGGTCTGGAGTTGGCCACTCCTGACATAAAAGCAGCAAGGGAGCAGCAGCCAATAAATGACACAAATGCAACATAAACATTTTGCAAACAGCTCCCAGCAAAACGGGTACCGAATGAGAGCGGGTACAAGAGGAACAGAAAGTGCAGCAGAGAGAGAGACATCCACACAAACACTGCCCGTGTCGGGGGCTGCATTATGCGCCTCACTACCAGCGGAGAACCCGCAGAGGCCCATCTGTCATATTGACTTATAGCTTATAAGAAGAAATATCACATTTATTTAAAGCACTCAGTTATTTACTTTGCAATATGCTGATCTTTAAAGCATTTTCATTTTTTTCTTCTGTTAAGAACTGTTAAGTTTAAAAAAAAAATACATTTCCGCTTATCAATGTGATGTATTAGGTTTTCCTAGCGGTATTACTGGTAAGCCTACATATATAGTACATGTGTTAGATATAGCTTTGTTACACACTATTATTAAGTAGATCTACATGAGGACATGTGTATATATACGTGGTGGTGAATGAGCAATGATCCAAAGTAGGAGGTAGCGTGTGTGGGAGATGCTGGTTGTGTGTGTGTGTGTGTGTGTATGTGTGAGATGCTGGTTATGTGTGAGTGTGTGTGTGTGAGATGCTGGGTATCTGTGTGTATCGTCTTCCAGGTAACGGGAGCGCTGGTGGATCATGTGATGGAATATGTGAAAAAATAAAGATACAAATAAGGTGTAGCCAATATATGTGTTTTCCTATCTAAAATCAGTATATTGGTCTCACTCACAGATGTATCTATGTACTGTAGTAATAGCATATCAGAGATTCTTCTCTCTCTGGTTATCTGTATGTGTATTGTATGTGAGATGTTAGGTGTGTGAGATGCTAGGTGTGTATGTGAGATGCTAGGTGTGTGTGTGAGATGCTAGGTGTGTGTGTGTGTGTGTGTGTGTGTGTGTGTGTGTGTGTGTGTGTGTGTGTGTGTGTGTGTGTGTGTGTGTGTGTGTGTGTGTGTGTGTGTGTGTGTGTGTGTGTGTGTGTGTGTAAGATGCTGGGTATATGTGTATGTGTGAAATGCTGTGTGTGTGTGTGTGTGTGTGTGTGTGTGTGTGTGTGTGTGTGTGTGTGTGTGTGTGTGTGTGTGTGTGTATGTGTGAGATGTTGGTCCAGTCAGGGTTGACAACCTCAGAATGTTAGCCTTTGAAAGGTGAGGATGCTGAGGGGTCAGTTGAAAAGTGAGTTAGAAACAGGACTCACACAGAGAGATATACATTGTATACATTGACGTTGATGTGAGGAGTTGGACAAAATAGTTTAAAGTGCCAAGCAATGCTGAGTCTTCCTCCTGCTACTCCTTGTGACTTATGGTGAAGGTGTCCTGCCTGTTATCTGGTAAATCTAAATAGATTTTTGAACTGTGGAGGGGGACCTTGCAGTCTCATTAAAATGTCGTTTTTATTTTAGTCCTTAACTAACTATGAGTAACTCACTGGAACGCTGACAAATTGTGGGATGACAACCATGGCCTTTCACACTGCTCACACGAGTATATGACAATGACTTTGTTGGCTATATGAAAAAACGAGGACTTTGCTTTATCTCAGCAAATACTTGTATCTTTATCTGCCTGATCCGACTTTTTGCTTTATTTGTGATACTACATTATACTTTTAGTTTGTAAATAAATGCGGTGATCAAATACATACCTGCCTCTCTGTCAATGTTCTTATCCACAACTTTCCCCCCACAGCATCCCCTTCCCCCTCCATGCTGTTACTTGTCACTGTTTTATTACCCTTCCAATTTCTTCAAACATCCCTTTGTCACCCACCCTTATCTAAATCGCTGGTTTTTTGTATCTGTACCGTGTTAGCCGAACGTAATAATCAAAAATGAATAGACGATACCGTTCTGTGGCTAAGATGCACTATTTTTAAGTTAAACCTTGCTTGCTTTATTCATTGTAACACCGCCGGAAGAAGAGATCAGTGTGTCTCGAAATCTCGCACAAATAAAAGCATTTCGTTAGCCACAGAACGGTATCGTCTATTAGTTTTTGATTTTATATATAGATAGATAAATAGATATGTGCCTGGTATATATATCGCTATGTTTATGTATTTTGTGTTATGGGTGTTTGTAGGACACTTATACCCACCAAAGCACCACCAACTACAAGGTACCTTGTGATTTTTGCAAACTTTTTTTTCCCCCTTCCCTATATTTCAACATACAGTATCTGTTTGGTGTGCTCTCCAAATATTAATATATTTTGCGTTCCCCAGCTCATTTCCCCATTATATTTACTATCCTACCCCTCTATCCTACTTAAAATGTAATACAACAATTATGTTAAAAAAAAAATTATATATATATATATATACATATATATGTATATATATATGTATATATGCAAGCTGTGTTTAAAACAGCATGCAGTGGCTTGAGGATTGGCTTGTGTAATACGAGCTTGAGACAAAAGGTGGCACTGAGTGCTCATTTGCATGTCATTTCCCAGAATCCCTTGCTGCAGTGGAAGCGCTGTATGCTGGGTGACAATGGGGAAAGACAGGGTTGCAGACCTGTCTAAGACATGCAAATGAACATACAGTAATATTTACAGTTGCTATATATATATATATATATGCAAATATAACTGTATGCTTTATATATATATATTGCATTAGTCCAGAACTCCCAAATCTGACCAATTTTGTTCCTGGCAAACTGACATCTCTGCATCATCACACTGTTGACCTGTGGTGTCTGGAGGTGACCTCCAAGACAGACATGATCAGATTGCCTCCAGGCCCCTCACGCTGTGAACGTGCCCTGCTTGCTTGGCGTGGCCCAGGCCTCTTACATACAGTGTCATTGTTTGGTAGATGTGTAAGGGATAAGAGCAGAGAAGCCCTACAGGAAATTCAAAGGTGGTCAAGTTCAGTAGCTCTGTCAACAGGCAGGAAATGAAAGAGCAGGGGGAGAAAAATGAAGATTTATGAAAAACCCGAGAGTGTATTATACGTGCGCTATTGATTTAAGACGATTGCAGTGCCAGAGTCCAAATAGGTTTTACTTGTTTGGGACCGTCCCTGACAAAAGCACTTTCTCATCTGTTGACAAGGCCTCGTTGCTATGGAAACCAAGCGCTGGTAGAAGAGGTAGATATGTTTCGATAAAACAAGTATAATAGAAGAATTTTACCAAAGTTTACTGATATTTTTGTGCTCATTTCCCCTCGATTTCACCTCCCCCCCCTGTGTTTTCTTGATATTTTCTGCCGTGTGCGTCATTCGAGGAAATTAGTTTCAATAATGATTTAACCCCGTGGCGGCCAGAGCTGTCAGCAACGCATTGCCAAGCAATGCATCAACAACATGTAATACGATTCATCAGAGCTTCTTCACCCTTCTAACCCTTCAATTCATCTGAATGACTTGTCAATGCCCAGGATCTCTCTTCTCGCTAGGAATTAGGGTTGCCAGGTGTCTAGTATTGAACCGGACTGTCCTGTATTTGGACACTGTCCTGTAAAAAATGAGAGGTAATGCTGGACATGTATGTTTCCCATATTACCTCTCTGGACATAGTGACCTGACCGGCTTGGGGGGGGGGGATGGTCGCAGGATTTCCTCGAGCGGGGAGAGAGCAGGGCTATTGCTAGGGCGGCTGGGCAGCTTCCTCCATCCTGATTGGCTGCATTACCCAGCAACAGCCAATCAGAAGGAGGTGTCAGGAGCCTGGGGGTGAGGCCAAGGAGAGGAGGAAACAGCATGGAGTGGTGAGAGGGGTGTGTGTGTGTGTCTTCAGCGCATCGCACCATTTTGTCCAGTATTTTTGGAGAAGTCACCTGGCGACCCTACTAGAAATGTATTCCATTTAATCCACAAATCCATTTTCCTCGAAGATTGCCAAATTTCCCAAAAACAGTAAACATTTCTGTGCTGATTGCTGGTAAATTGCTAATGCATTACTATTATTAATATCATCAGTGGTTGTTTGTACTTTATGGCGCAAACATTCCATGGCGCCGTACAATGTGGGAGGGGGGACAATAACATTGCATAACATAAAGAGTACATACAGATTATGATTAACTGAGACACTAGGAAGTGCCTCAAGGAGCTTACAATCTAGTGCATGGCTCACTGAATTCAAGGACCCAAAAGAGTGTGATTTCAGTGTTATGAACCGAAAATATGTTTAATGAGTGGAATTTCTTCTCATTTTAATAAGGGTCAATCGACCCATATTTGGAAAAAGTGAGGATCGGCATAAATATTCTCTGATTTCTTATTTTTTTTAGACGTATGGAATTCACCCTTTTCAAAATAAAATTTTATATATATATATAAAAAAAAAAAACTTCCGACTCCAGCGGGTAATAAACATGAAACATTGTGCGCGTCAGCGCAGCCAGGGAGAGAGGGAGCCGGGTTCCTTCCCTAGCCTCTGCCCACACAGCGCATCAGCAGCATTATCTAGAGATATTATTGTTACATATGATAGAGAAACACGGCCCAAATTTCCTGAGTGCTTGCATCGAGCGCTCTGAAAATAAATTCGCCGTTTAAGACCTTTTTTTTTTTTGGGGGGGGGGCCGACTCATTTTATGAAATAATATTTTTTTCGTTTTCTACATGTTCATGAGTTAAAGCAGCAGCGCAAACAACGCGTTTAACCCCTGCACATTTGTCCGGCGATGGCAGCTAAAGGCTTTGAAACATGTTTCTTTGCAGGTGCCGGTTTGTGTCCGCTCTTTATACTCCCTGCATTGATTTTGGCCTTTCCATTAACCCTGTGTTATTCTAAGAGTATCTGCCGGGGTTTTGTTAGGTTTTAGGGGCGTGTGCGAAACAGAAGCCGTTTAAAGGCGCAGTGCCTCTCGGCTCACAGAACAAACCTTTGTAAACAAGGTGGCAACGTTACCAGGGTTGCCACCTTCTAATACCGGCTAACACGAGAAAACATTTTTAAATTTAGCGCTTGCCTTCGGCGGCGGTGTCTCCCGGCATCCTTCCGACATCCTCTCGGCATCCCGTCAATATGGCTGCGAGGCGTCAAATGGCGCCGTGTTGCCATGACAACCGGATACTATGCGATGTCACAACGTCACACAGCGTCAAGTTGCCATAACGGGACGCCTTATGGCACCGAGGCGTCACGTGACGGCATGTTGTCCTGACAACGTGGTTGTCCTGACAACGTGGTTGTCCTGACAACAGGCGTCACGTGACGCTGTGACGTACACGTAGCATTCCCGTTGTCATGGCAACGCGGTGCAGCCGTATTGACAGGAGTTATAGAGGCAGATGCCGGGAGGACGCCGAGGATGCCGGCAGACACCGCCACTGCACGTCCGTAAACCAGTAACCCGGAGATACGTGGCCAAAATCCGGAGTGGTGGCAACCCTGAATGTTACTGGCGTGCCTTAGCTACGTGATCACGATTAAAGCAGAAATATGCTGTTTCGGGTTTTTCTTTTGTGCAGCGGTGTCTAACTGGGAAGGTGTATGTTGGAAAGAGTTTCCTCAATGTGTGGCCAACCCTACACCATTCAAGATTAAGGCTAAGGAGAGGGTTGGGCACATTATCTGTGCGAGGATCTGCCCATCACACAGGGATTACACTTTTTGTAATAGATGTATAGGAAGCAAGGGGTCCCTGGGGGTCCCCAAAGCTGAACTGCGTTAATTTCAACTCTGGGGACCCCTGTGTCCTGAGATACTTAGCGGGGGGAAGGTGCCACCACTGCAGTCTCCTCCAGGGGAAACAAAATGGAAGTTTAAATCACCAGCATCACACAGACTAATAGGAAGCCGCAACATCATCTGACGCGACTTCCTATTGGCCCACGTGATGTGAGGGTTTAAAACCACCAGGACGTACCAGCGGCACGTTTCCGGTAAGTATCTCGGGGAGGCAGGGGGTGATATTAACGCAGTTCAAGTCTGGGGGGGGGGACCCCCTGCTCCTTATACATGTAACAAGAAGTGGAGCCCAGGTGGAAATGCCGTTTTAAACGTTAAAACATGGTCATGCGTCAAATGGTTATTCCCCACCGCCGGCAAAATCCATTCTCACCGTGCAGATTTCTACCACGGTGCAGAAGGGGTTAACCCGGGATTTATAGCGACAGAATATTTTCACTCCTCGTGGTATAAAACGGTAATCCTGCTTTATAAGGACGCGGCTCGGCGTTCTATGTGCCCTGAAATACTTCAATCCTAATTATACCAATATAAAAAGACCTTGTTCTCCATTGTTCCAGCTGTCTGTTCCCCTTTTGTGAATCTGTATTTCATTTTCTGTCTTTTTTTTTTTTTTTTTTTCCCTGCGTTCGTGTTAATTTCTGTTCAATTTCTCTTCTTTTTTTCTCTGTCTCCCTTCCCTCCCTCTTTTTTTTTTTCTCTTCATTTACTGTCATTTCCTTTCCCTGCCGCTGAGCCATGGACGCTCTCCTAATTGACAGACGGTTTTTAAAAGCACATTGGAAAGCGTCTGTCTTTTTAAATAGACTTCTGTCTCATCAAAAGATGCAGAGTAACATCCCATTAGAGCACATTTCTTGCACATATAAAGACCCATTAGAACCTCACCGCTGAATTTAGATCTGTCGGAAAAGCAATGGGTGAAATGAGGTAATACGACGCAGTCGTGTGTAACAAAGCTGCCTTTTAACCCCTTTGCTCCCAAAGAAGCTTCATGTTGCCAAACTGATCGTCATGAAGTGCCTGCTAAATGAGGGTGCTTATACCAGACTTCATGTTAAAGTTGGCCAGCTATCTCAGTCTCTTACTAAATCTCAAACATGTCTCGAGCTCCACTTGTAATTGTCCTATTGTACTCTTTCACTGTTTTGTATCCCAGGACATGGTAACAATTATTGCAGCCAAAGGGTGTCAGCCGTTTGCTGCCGTTAGCTGCTTAGTTACTGGGTTGGGTCAAGTCTTCTAATACAATTTTAACTTTGTCTGTAAGTGGTACAACATACAGTAATTGTATTGTATTGTTTGTCTTTATTTGTATAGCGCCATTAATGTACATAGCGCTTCACAGTAGTAATACATGTGGTAATCAAATAAATAACAGAGCATGGGAATAAGTGCTTTAGACATAAACATAACAATAAGGAAGAGGAGTCCCTGCCCCGAGGAGCTTACAGTCTAATTGGTAGGAAGGGAGAACGTACAGAGACAGTAGGAGGGAGTTCTGGTAAGTGTGTCTGCAGGGGACCAAGCTTTATGTATCATGTGTTCAGAATATCCACAGTGCTATTCATATGCTTCTTTAAGCAAGTGTGTTTTAAGGTGGGTCATAAAGGTGGCTAGAGACGGTGCTAGTCGGGTACTGAGGGGAAGGGCATTCCAGAGGTGTGGGGCAGTCAGTGAAAAGGGTTTAAGGCAGGAGAGGGCTTTAGATACAAAGGGGGTAGAAAGAAGACATCCTTGAGAAGAATGCAAGAGAAATTAGGGCTGAGATGTAAGGAGGGGTTGAAGAGTGTAAAGCTTTAAAAGTGAGGAGAAGAATGGAATGTGAGATGCGGGATTTGATCGGAAGCCAGGAGAGGGATTTCATGAGGGGAGATGCTGAGACAGATCTAGGAAAGAGTAGAGTGATTCTGGCAGCAGCGTTTAGGATAGATTGTAGGGGAGACAGGTGAGAGGCAGGAAGGCCAGACAGCAGGAGGTTACAGTAATCAAGACGGGAGAGAATGAGGGCCTGAGTCAGAGTTTTAGAGGTCGAGCAACAGAGGAAAGGGCGTATCTTTGTTATATTGCGGAGGAAAAAGCAACAGGTTTTAGAAATGTTTTGAATGTGAGAGGCGAATGTGAGAGAGGAGTCGAGGGTGACCCTTAGGCAGCGTGCTTGGGCTACTGGGTGAATGATCGTAGTTCCAACAGTAATGTGGAAGGAGGTAGTACGGTAATCATATATTATCTCTAACTGCTCATGAAACTTGTGTAAATTCAATGTATTACCACTGTTCATTTAATGTATTCATGTATTTTCATAAATCTATGCCCAGGACAGACTTGAAAACGAGAGGTAACTCTCAATGTATTACTTCCTGGTAAAACATTTGATAAATAAATCGTTTTCTCAGTACATGTTTAATGTTAAACTTAGAAATAAACAAAATGCAGTATGTGTGTGTGTGTGTGTGTATATATATATATATATATATATATATATATATATAGATATATATCTATATATATATATATGTAACTGTGTCCCCCCCCCCCAATCTCACATTGGCCCCTTACGTGAGGAAACTGCCCCATGTTACATGTAATGTAGTGTTGTGCACCTGCTTGCTTGCAGAACTCCTGAGTCTTCCACGGTGATATGGGGAAATACATCAGGACTGGCTCATGAGGTAATGCTGAGAACTACTCACTTCTGGTACAGCGCCTCCATCTCTTCCAGGTCCCCACGACAGCAGGCAGGAGTCTCTGAAAGAGAACCTCTGGGTGCAGCTTCTCCCTGAATGACTCCACTCTCAGGCAAGAAGGTTCTTTCATGTTGGACATTCTTTATTAACATCATTAGTGGCCGACTGCCCATCATTGTGGCCGGTCTCTAGTCGCTCATCATAAAGGTTGGCCACCTCAAGGAAGTCCCTGGACACCACTTCTAGTCAGGGCCCTAGAGCTGTCCTTGCTCTTCCCTTACTCCCTAATAAAGTAAGGGGAATAGTCTGCCCACCTCTCACCTAGGGGAGGGCCACAATCCTTGCCAGAGCCCTGGCAGTGGGTTGGGTCAGACAGTCTCATTCAGGTGGGATGAGACACTGACACACACTAAATTCAGGAAGTGTCGCATACTATATAGCTTCATTAGGCACCACCCCTGTGTCACTGTAAGTGGACACAGAGCATGATGTCACTTCCTTCACTACACAATACACATCACAGGGGATGAGGGAAAACCTCATGATTACTCCTGGCAAACCTGCTCTTTTAACAAGGATTATTGCACAGGAGGAGAAAGGCATGTAACCCCAAAATTACACAGGGCTACATACATACATACATACATATATATATATATATGTAGAGGTATCAGTACCGTGTTAGCCGAGCTTCACAAATCAAAAAATAAATAGTCGATGCCGTTCTGTGGCTAACGAAATGCTTTTATTTGTGCGAGCTTTCGAGATACACTGATCTCTTCTTCCTTATATATTACACGGAGAGCAATATCTCTAATTGTCTCTTCATTTCAAGCTTGTTTTAGTTACATTCAGGTAAAAATATTTAGGCACTTTATTAATTTTATAAATTTTATATTTCATACAATATTGTCCTTTATATAACTATTATGTATATTAGATTGGTTTATATATGTGAGTTTTTATTAGGTCCATTACATTCATCTATTTAGGATAAAGTTTCTGTTTATTTAATTAATTACACAATTGGACATTTAAAAACCATACCAATGTAATGTCAATCTTATTCTCCAACACTATTTATGTGACCATATTATCCTTACTACAGATTTTTGACAATGTTGTTATAATTTATGTTAAACCTTTTTTGTGTGTTTTTAATTTATCTAGCAACTGTTTAAACTGCTAATTATACTAGTTGTATCAAGCACAGATGACCTAAAGATACTAATTGAATTGAACACATTTGTGGAAGAACACAATTTATTGGTCAATGGGACTATTTAACATCAGACAGTTCAATTGGAATCTATCCCCTGATGAAATCCGCTGAGACGGAAGAAACGCGTAGGGTCACGTGGCATTGAAACTACGGTGGTCGAGCAGTCCAGACGCCAGTGTGAGGACGTCAGTGAAGATTTTCCTGGTCCCTGATTCATGTGAGAGCAATGGCGGCCGCACGGTACTGAAAAGCTTCATTCTAAAGGAAGAATATCAATTCCGGTTATTGCGGCAACAACAAACGTGTATTTGGAGCCATTTCGGGAGCAATCTTGCGGAGGTTACCGTGGAGTCTTCAATCTGGTGCATGGGCTGGTCCCATAACATGCCTTATTTTTATTGACAAAGTGTGAGTGTGCATTTGTCTGTCCATGATTTATTAAAAATTGTTTATCTGATTTTATACAAGGATCGGGCGCTTTTTCTCTTCTTTTTTTCTAATAGGTACGTTGGGAGGTTGGTGAGCCCAAGAAGAAGCAGCCTGGACTTTATTATTGTCAATATCATGGACTCATATGGACTTAAGTATCATTATTTTTATTTATAGTTTTTTTCCTATTTTAAGGCTTATTTTTAACATTTTTTATGGTACTTACAACATCAGCTATATAGTTTAAGTTACTTTTTTACCTATTTTTATCCATATGTCACAATAGTGTGATTATCTCATTTTTTCATTTTTTCCATTTTTCATTTTTATTTTTCATGCACAATTTTTATTTTTTGGGCTAAACATATATTTTACTATAATTGTATAATTATTTGTTTCATACCAAAAGCATATTGGCATGTTATACTTTTAATAGGCATCTGTGCTGGGTGCAACATCTTGCCACATTTGATCAGGGCTGCAGCAATTTGGGTGTAGTGTCTTTATTCGTGTTATATATATATATATATATATATATATATATATATATATATATATATATATATATAAATATATACATCCCGGGCAACGCCGGGTCTCTCAGCTAGTATATATTTATCATACTGATGTTTTTCTTGCAGAAATGTGGATATTTCTCCCCTCCCCCTCAAAAAATACTTCTGGATATTTAAAACCTTTGTTGCCAGATGGGCTAGCAACACAGATACAGGTAAAAACAAATAATGTATATATCATATGTATATCTATCTACTGTATGTACTGTGTGTTTATATATATATTTACTAGCTGAGAGACCCGGCGTTGCCCGGGATCTAATTTTGGGGGGGGGGGGGGGGGGGGGGCGTACGACAGGGTTAGGCTTCCCCCCCCCTTGACAGCTAGGCGGGTGACTGAGTTGACTGAGTGTGTGGGTGACTGGGTGGGTGACACTTGACTGAGTGGGTGGGTGGGTTGGTGACTGAGTGGGTGACTTTGGGTCGGTGACTGGGTGGGTGACTTTGGGTCGGTTTGACTTTGGGTCGGTAGGTGGGTGACTTTGGGTCGGTGGGTGGGTGACTTTGGGTCGGTGGGTGTGTGACTTTGGGTCGGTGGGTGGGTGACTGGGTCGGTGGGTGGGTGACTTTGGGTCGGTGGGTGGGTGACTTTGGATTGGTGGGTGGGTGACTTTGGGTCGGTGGGTGACTTTGGGTCGGTGGGTGACTTTGGGTCGGTGGGTGGGTGACTTTGGGTCGGTGGGTGACTTTGGGTCGGTGGTTGGGTGGGTGACTTTGGGTCGGTGGGTGACTTTGGGTCGGTGGTTGGGTGGGTGAGTTGGGTCGGTGGGTGAGTTGGGTCGGGGGGTGGATGACTTTGGGTCGGTGGGTGGGTGACTTTGGGTCGGTGGGTGGGTGACTTTGGGTAGGTGGGTGGGTGGGTGACTCTGGGTTGGTGGGTGGGTGGGTGACTTTGGGTGGGTGGGTGACTTTGGGTCGGTGGGTGGGTCGGTGACTGGGTGACTTTTTCAGGGTCGGTGACTGGGTGGGTCAGTGACTGGGGTCGGTGACTGGGTGGGTCAGTGAGTGGGTAGGTGGGGTCGGTGAGTGGGTGGGGTCGGTGAGTGGGTGGGTGGGGTCAGTGACTGGGTGGGTGGTTTTGGGTGAGACTGGGTGGGTGAGTGTGAGACTGAATGGGTGGGTGAGTGTGAGACTGAATGGGTGGGTGAGTGTGAGACTGAATGGGTGGGTGAGTGTGAGACTGAATGGGTGGGTGAGTGGGAGACTGAATGGTTGGGTGTTTGGGAGACTGAATGGGTGGGTGAGTGGGAGACTGAATGGGTGGGTGAGTGGGAAACTGAATGGGTGGATGAGTGGGAAACTGAATGGGTGGGTGAGTGGGAAACTGAATGGGTGGGTGAGTGGGAAACTGAATGAGTGGGTGAGTGGGAAACTGAATGGGTGGGTGAGTGGGAAACTGAATGGGTGGGTGAGTGGGAGACTGAGTGGGTGGGTGACTGACTGGGTGGGAGACTGACTGGGTGGGTGACTGACTGGGTGTGTGAGTGGGTGACTGACTGGGTGGGTGAGTGTGTGACTGACTGGGTGGGTGAGTGGGTGACTGACTGGGTGGGTGAGTGGATGACTGACTGGGTGGGTGAGTGGGTGACTGACTGGGTGGGTGAGTGGGTGACTGACTGGGTGGGTGAGTGGGTGACTGACTGGGTGGGTGAGTGGGTGACTGACTGGGTGGGTGAGTGGGTGACTGACTGGGTGGGTGAGTGGGTGACTGACTGGGTGGGTGAGTGGGTGACTGACTGACTGACTGAATGGGTGGGTGACTGGGTGACTGACTGAATGGGTGACTGAATGGGTGGGTGACTGAGTGACTGGGTGGGTGACTGAGTGACTGGGTGACTGAGTGACTGGGTGGGTGACTGAGTGGGTGACTGAGTGGGTGGGTGAGTGGGTGGGTGACTGAGTTGACTGGGTGGGTGACTGGGTGGGTTGGTGACTGAGTGGGTGGGTGACTGGGTGGGTGTGTGGGTGAGTGACTGGATGGGTGACTGGGTGGGTGGGTGACTGACTGGGTGGGTGACTGACTGGGTGGGTGACTAAGTGAGTTTTTGGGTGACTAAGTGAGTGGGTGGGTGGGTTACTGAGTGGGTGGGTGACTGGGTGGGTGGGTGGGTGACATAGTGGGTGGGTGGGTGACTGAGTGGGTGGGTGGGTGACTGAGTGGGTGACTGGGTGGGTGGGTGACTGGGTGAAAGTGACTGGGTGGGTGTGTGGGTGACTGGGTGGGTGACTGGGTGACAGTGCGTGGGTGGGAGACGGTGGGTGACTTACCTTGACCCTGTGGTATCTGGCTGGGCCAGGAGGTGAGTTCGGGAAGCTGGGGGGGGGGGGCAAGAGTGGCAGGAGACCCGCGCCGCGCTTCCCCTCTCCGGTAGCGGCGCACGTGAGGGGGAGTCCCGCGCCGCGCTTCCCCTCTCCGGTAGCGGCGCACGTGAGGGGGAGTCCCGCGCCGCGCTTCCCCTCCGTCCGGGAGCCGGCGCACGTGAGGGGGAGTCCCGCGCCGCGCTTCCCCTCTCCGGTAGCGGCGCACGTGAGGGGGAGAGCAGGAGGCCCGCCCCGCGCTTCCCCTCTCAGGTAGCGGCGCACGTGATGGGGAGAGCAGGAGGCCCGGGCCGCGCCGCGAGAGGGGAGGAGCCTGGAGTTTGCTGCTGAGCAGGAGGGCCGCGGCGCACGGTGAGGGTGATGGTGCGGCTGGGGATGTTGCGGAGCGTGGGGATTTGGGTGAGGTGGGGGGAGAGAGTGAGGGGCACCGGGAGAGAAGGGGGGGGGGGTGTGTGGAAGGTGACCTGCGGTCCAACTGACGGGGGAGAGTGAGGGTGTGTGTGTGTGTGTGTGTGTGTGTGTGTGTGTGTGTGTGTGTGTGTGTGTGTGTGTGTGTGTGTGTGTGTTTTTGCCCATCACTCTGCCTCAGGCCAATGAGAGGTGCGGGGGCGGGCAGGCCAAGGGACCAATGAGATTGCCGCTAGGGACGCAGACATACAGTGCTTTCAGAAATATATAGTAGATATATATATATATATATACACACACACACACACACACACACATACAGTAGATATATAAATATACATACATACAGTACATACAGTAGATACGTATACATATGATATACATTACTTTTTTTTTTTTACCTGTATCTGTGTTGCTAGCCCATATGGCAACAAAGGTTTTAAATATCCAGAAGTATTTTTGGGGGGAGGGGGGTGGAGAATTATCCACATTTCTGCCAGAACACATCAGTATGAGAGAGGTTAAATGTTTGCCTTTTCTATTTCTTGCCTTTAGAGAAGACACGAGCAAACTCGATTTTGCTGCATGTATCACTGCTTAGAACCCTCGACTAAACCCCCGTCGGACCCTCACACGCTGACAGCTTCGCATCCGAATCCTCCCCTCTGCCGAACATGAAAGACGGGGGGAGGTGGGGGAGACGGGGGGGAGGTGGGGGAGGTGGGGGAGACGGGGGGGAGGTGGGGGGGTTGCGGGAAATCACGCAGCGCAAAATAAATAAGAAAGCTACAGCAGACATGAAAAATAATGCAATAGAAAAATGTGTTAACAACTTGAAACCTGCTTACAAACTCCACTCTGCGGCCTTGCTCTATTTCATTGTATCTTCAGGGGCTGTTTAAAAACATCAGGTTGGAAGAAAAATGCATTGCAGGTTTAATAAATGCCATTTGAAAATAGAGTGCAAAGCAGCTTAAAGCTGACATTTCGGGAGAGGAAGTTAAAATGAGCTGGTAAACATGTGAGAATGGCATAAATTTCTCTCCTGGTTTTTTTTTTGTGCTTTTCTTCACTCGTGTGCGGTGGCAGATAACAGCTGAGAGCTAAACGCAGAATGGGCCTTTATATAAAAAATAAATAGAAATGTACAGGCCGGAGGGTTTTCTGAAGCCAGTTTCTCTTTGAACCTTATCAGCTGAAGGCGGTGCAAGCTTTCTCTCTTGCTATGTCTTCTAACTTTTGAAGCAAAACCCCCCGCGTGTAGGGAATGTCAGGGCGTGTAAATGAAAGGGCGAGGGGGGGGAAGGATCGATGGGGAAGAAAGAAAAGCAAAAGACGTATATTTGCAATAACTGTGGAGGTCAGTGGGGTCCAAGGCCAGGGAGGATACACACGCGATCACCGTCCTTTGCTTCGGCGTTTCCAAACACGGTTAAAAGGTGCTGTTCCAACATATGATGGAGTTGGAATAACCGAATAGGCATTCGGCGGTGTAACACCTTCCGATCAATGCGATGAGGCCAGGGAGAGTCACAATGCTGCACCCTGGAGGTGGCTGCATCAATGCAAACCGATGTATAATAGAAATGGTAGGATCTAGATCAGGGGCGGCTAACTTCAGTCCTCATCAGGTACCAACAGGTCAGGTTTTCAGGATATCCCTGCTTCAGCATAGGTGGCTCAATAAGTGGCTCAGTCGAAGACTGTGCTGAAGCAGGGGCTGATTGGGCCACCTGTGCTGAAGCAGGGATATACTGAAAACGTGACATGTTTTTAGCTCTTGAGGACTTATCATGATATTATTATTATTATTAGCTCTGTCAGATTTCATGTGGACAATGGTAATGAAAGCATTAGAGCAGGGGAGCGTAAACTATTGCAGCTGCGCCCCCCCTGCCTTTCCTCCTCTGCTGCTCGCGCCACCCCCCTTACGTTGATGCAGCATCAAATGACGCCGCGGGGTCATGTGATGTGACGCGACCCGCCGCGTCATTTGATGCGTGCAACGCCGCGTTGCCATGGACACGAGTGATGTTGGCAGAGTCAAGGCACGTTTAGTGTTGCAGAGGCCTCACGCGATACCCAGACATTTAATTTAAATGCCTCGGGGAAGAGCGCAGGGCCTCTGTAACCGCCCGCGCCCCCCCCCTCAGACAAATCCAGCACCCCCCTGAGTGACCTGTGTTGAAGCAGGAATGGATTGAGCAACCGGTGCTGAAGCAGGGACTGATTGAGCCACCGGTGCTGAAGCAGGGACTGATTGAGCCACCTGTCCTGAAAACCTGACCTGTTGGTGGCCCTTGAAGACTGGAGTTGCACACCCCTGCTCTATCCCATGCCTGAAGCTTTACAGCGATCTATTTAGGATCTAAACATCCTCATTAACCAGAAAGAGCCCCCGTATTATATAGGTACCTGTATCATGTTATCCCTTTAACCACTTCACCGCCGGAGAGGAATCTGCACCAGGTTACAGACTTTTTTCCCCTATAGTGCAGGTGTTAAACAACCAGTCGCTCTTTACGTGTATACGCGGTCTGTCCTTTTGTGTTTAAATCCTTATTTCATACCCACGTCACTGCAATATCCTCCAGGGGGGGGGGGGGGCAGTCTCCAAACAGCTGCATTGACATCATTTCTGAATCCCTGCAGTATCCCCAAGATGAGCCCCTCGTGCAATCTATGCGGTTTATTTCGTGGCACGTGTGGCGGTATCAGACTTTTCTGACTATACTTTAAAATACATTAAAGATTATTATGAAAGAAATGGTAGAAATGTTGTTGAACCACTGAGCGCTTTCCCTTATTGTAACTCCCGTTGAGAACCAAGGACGTTCAGATGTATGCAAGCCCGGTGTGCTTGTTCTGAGCAGGCCTCCGCTGGTGCGTGTATGTTTAAACATTGCGCTGCTTGTGATATCCTCGATTGGACAGACATAAATTATATATATATTTGGACTCTGCACTGCTGAAGCATCCAACACCTCTCTGATCTCGTACGCGGTTTTGAGAGCAGCAGAACAGCAGCATCTATCTATAATTTAGATGTTGATCCAAGAAGACGTATCACAACCTGGAAAGAACTTGTAAATAATCCAGTTTTTTTTTCTTCTCAAACTGCCATAATTCTCCTTTACTTTCTTTGGAAAGTGAAGACGCGGCTGAAGTGATGGTAACCTCATGTTTTGGGGGTTGAGTGCGACTCCACTGGGATCTCACATCCCCCATCTGTAGCCCTGTACAGTATAAGATGTTAGATTATTCTTTGCCCCCATTCCTTTTTTTTTATATGTATAAGAAGTAGGGGTGTCTGGCAGGGGCTGACTGGCAAGTTTTTTGTTGGGGGCAATTCACCGTTTAATGCGCTAGGAAGTACTGGAGGCACTTTCTCAGGTAAGTATCTCTGGATAGCAGGGGTTTAGCTCAGTGCACCCCCTGCTTCCTATACATGTTAAAAAAGGTGGGGTGCCTGGAACTAACTGCTCCTTTAATAACTGATTAATATCAACTAGCCCCTCTCTGGCTCCACTTATTCCTCCATATACAGTAACAGTTCCCCATAACTCCACTTATTCCTCCATATAACTACTCCCTATAACTCCCCTTATTCCTCCATATAACTACTCCCTATAACTCCCCTTATTCCTCCATATAACCGCTCCCTATAACTCAACTTATTGCTCCATATACAGTAACAGTTCCCTATAACTCCTCCCTGACTAACCCTATTTCTCCATTTAACAGCTCCCTAACTCCTCCATGTCAGAAATTGAACTTTTTCAGGTTGGTCTAAAGTCGTGAGTGGAGTTCCTCAGGGATCGGTACTGGGACCCCTGCTTTTTAACTTGTTTATTAATGACCTTGAGGTTGGCATATAGAGCAAAGTCTCCTTCGTTGATGATGACACTAAATTTTGTAATGTAGTAGAATCAGAGCAGGATGTAATTTCTCTCCAGAGCTGCAAAGGCAAACAAGATATTATATTGCATTAAACGGGCAATGGATGGGAGGGAATTAAACATAATGATGCCCCTTTATAAAGCAATGGTAAGACTACACCTTGAATATGGAGTACAATTTTGGGCACCATTCCTTAGAAAATACATTATGGAACTAAAGAGAGTGCAGAGAAGAGCCACCAAATTTATAAAGGGGATGGACAAGCTAACTTATGAGGAGAGGCTAGCTAAATTAGATTTATTTACATGAGAAAAGAGGCATCTAAGAGAAGATATGATAACTATATACAATTATATTCGGGGACAGTACAACGAGCTTTCAAAATAACTATTCATCCTAAGGGCAGTGCAAAGGACTCGGGGTCATCTCTTAAGGTTGGAAGAAAGGAGATTTCACCAGCAACAAAGGAAAGGGTTCTTTACAGTAAGGGCAGTTACAATGTGGAATTCATTACCCATGGAGACTGTGATGGCAGATACAATAGATTTGTTAAAAAAAAAAAGTTGGACATCTTTTTAGAAAGTAAAGGTATACAGGGATATACCAAATAAGTAAACATGGGAAGGATGTTGATCCAGGGAATAATCTGATTGCCAATTCTTGGAGTCCAAGATGATTGGGTAATCACAGTCCCACCAAATGAAAATATTAATGGCTGCCGGTGACATCACATCGCCATCTTAGCTAGCCAACGAGAATGCATCACCTGCCAGAAATAACCACTCTTTAAAAGGGCCACGGAGGGATGTAATGGGTTTTTCTCTCCATCATTCTTGTTAATGGCAACTGAAAAGAAAAGCAGCCACGTTAAGATTCTAGTTTCCAAGTGTTTGCCAAAAACCTCTTCTTGCAAAAGAGCAGGAAGGAGATTACTCCTCTGCAGTGATAAGATGATATATACAGGAGGGCGTAAAGCTACTTAAACCTGCTGCATCGCCAGCTGGGTTTAACTTTGGCAGGAAGCTGCTTTTAAATCTTCGGGAAGCTGCAGAAAGGAAGGAAGAGGAGAATGCACTTTTAAGAAATGTTTTTCCGAACACTTTTGGTGCTGGAGGGGTTCGCACCTTATTGTTCTGGAAAGGCAAATAATCTTTTAACCAATATCCTTCCAGACGGGGATTTTCCCCCTGCTCTCGCCATCATTAGTGGTCTTAGAAGGGTTAAATAGGGAGGTTAGGAAGTGGGGAAACTAAGGGATATTTAGGGATGTTAGTTTGGGCTGTGTCATGATAATATCATGAGATATTATGTAGGTGATCCATTTGGGGCTTGGGGGGGTTAATGAGCTACACTTGTTTTAGCAAAATACAAAATGCTGGGCTTGAAACAGGTCAGGACTGTTTCTTTGGGTCTACTCTGAACTTAAAAGGGGCTTACTTGGGGCAGGGGTCCTTCCTGGATAGCCCCTCAAGGTGTCAATTGTTTTAATCAAGTTCTATATACATGGTCTGGGGAGAGGAGCTTCAAAGCCTCTCTACAAGAGGTGGGCTTATGCTGGTCCCATGAGGAAAAAATGTTTTTAAATCAGGGAAAAAGATTTTAAAAATCAGATCTCACCAGATGCATGCTGGGAACAAAGCACGCCAGACCTCCTGTTCTGAGACGGTGGCCTTTCTGGGGAAAATCCATAGCATTTGGTAAAGCAGAGGAGCGCCCCCTACCTGCTCCCCCTTGCTCTCGCGCCCCCCTCACCTTGCTCGGCGGCGTCAAATGACGCCGCAGGGGTCACATGACGTGACCCCGTTGCCATGGAGATGGGCGCGTGACGTCACTCTGCATGGCATCACGGCGTCATTTGATGCCGCGTTGCCATGACAACGCGTCCCTGCAGCTCTTCAGAATCCCAGTAAGTTAGTTGCAGAGGCCTCACGCGATCCCCCGGCATTTAGTTTAAATGCCTGGGGGAAGAGTGCGGGACCTCAGACAAATCTCCCGCAGCCCTTGGGGGCGCGTCCCCCAGTTTGCGCACCGCTGTGGTAAGGTATAGGATTTTCTGTTTTCTACTTTTATTTTAAGCTGTTCTGCTTTATATTGTAATTTTATGTTTTTTTTTGTAATACCCTTTCTGTAATCTAAGCGCTATTTTTATATATACTAAAACATTTAATAAGTAATGCTTTGGGCTCTGAATGAACTGATTGCATGCTCTGGGGAGAATAATTACGATTTGGACACATTTTTGCTACAACTGATTTCGTTGTATTAAAGTGCTTAGTTTTTTCATAATAAACAAGGACCTGGGGCCCTGGCAAATATTACGTTGCATATCCCCAGGTGGTGGCAGCGGATAGATATGATTTGCAATTGAGATGGGGTTAATATTAACTCACTGATTCCTTGCGCAGGAGAAAGGTGGGGTGGCTAGAGTATCTGTGTTTATTAACCCTGGTTGCATATATAAGTCACGTGCTCACTTGTGTGCTGTTCGTGGCGGTGGTCTATTGGAGAGCTTGCGAGCGTCGGTATTAACCCTTGTCCCGTATGCAGGTCGCGTGCTAGCTGGGTACGTACATGACAAATGGTGGCATAGCGGCGGGATAACAATTTGTATTTCTGTTAATATCAGAGCTTTTTAGTGGTTTGCGTTTATGCCTGCGGGATAAACAAAACATGAAAAAGTGACTGACCTGTGTGAGTCTTGCGAGAGATCACAGCTCAGTACCCCAAAGCTATTATTCAGTGCTATTTTTATAAAACATACAAGCAGACAGTTTCGTTCCCCCCCCCCCCCCATTGTTTTTCTTTTGCTATCTGTTTGTTTTGAGTCAAGTGTAGTGAATATGGCTGCTTTATACCGACGCCAGACACAAGAGGCACTGATGGCTCTGTGTGAGGAGCGTGATCTCCAATGTCTGGGTAAAAATAAAGAAGAGCTCATACAAATCTTGCTGGAGAAGGATAGTGAGCAAGATGCTACACTGGGCCAGGACGACCACAGCAGCGGAACGGAGGGTGGCTTAGCCCGGAAATTGCCCACGGGTCAAGGAACCCAGGACTATCATATTCTGATGACTCCAGCAGTTCTCAGCCTGCCAGTGCCTTGGATGTGTACTTGCAAACTACTCTCAAGTACCTGGGACCAGTAGATGACGCAGATGACATCATTTGGGGTTGGAAGTAACCAGCAAAGTTGTTTCATTGCTTGAAGTGTATTGTTATCAACATTTTAGTAGTAGTGGCCAGTCTTCCCCACATAAAGGTGTCATGCTGGTGTTTGGGAGATAGCATGGGACAGGGTAGAGGATTACCGGGTCATTATTTTGTATTTAAATCTCGAAATGCTACAGGGGGAGAAATGATGTGTGCTTTTGGCCTCTCTAACAGCAAAGGGGCAGAGGATGTGGGTGATCCCTGTTATTCTAGACTACACTAATAATAAATATTTGGAATTGGTGACGACGTGATGACCTCATCAAGCGCATAGTTACGAATAGTTTTCAGCGAAGACGATAAGCACGTTATAAAGTGCTTGAGAAGGAGCAAGAATTATGGTCCAAAACACTTCCATAAAATGTTTCCCGACAAAGGACGGTCGCTAGGAGGACGGAAAATTAATTCGTAAAACCACGTATCGTTCAGGAGTGGGAGCGGCTGGATCAGCGCGTTATCGATTTGTGCAGTCAGGCTGGCGTTTCATCTTCGGGCGCGCGTTGCAGCAGGATGACATTTTAAACTCACGCTTTGAACTCCAACTTTATAGTAATCTTAGTGTTTCAGATTAGATCACAACAGTTTAACACATTTACGAGCTACGAAGGGAAAAATGTCCTAGTTCTCGTGTAATGAACATGAACCTCCCGTAGAGTATCTGGTGCTCGCTGACATAATATAGTGACATCAATGTAGTTATCATCTGTTGATTGTCTACATTGTGCTTCTTATATAGTGAATGTACATCACAGCCCTACAATTATCAAATAGGATGAAAAACGAAAGGGGTCCCTTCTTCCCGAACACTTTAACTTCTTCAGTGCTGGAGAGACCACAACAGAACGGAACTAAATGAGCACCGTTTTTTTACGTGAGGCCCAGAGCAGCTTCGCCCTCTCTCTGTCCTTCCAAATGGCATAAAGCGTTGGTGTTTAGGCCGAGTTCCCGATGGTCACGGCGGCGTGTGCTACGGCGCGCGCGCCACACACCACAGCACAGCCCTTTATGGGGCAGGCCCCAGTGGCTGTGTGTGTGTGGACGCGCAAAGTGCTGTGACACGTACGCTGGCGTGCCACGACGTGGTCATGTGGGTGGTGCGCAGCCAATGGCAGGGCAGGTATGCCCCGTCATGGTCGCGCCCCCCCGTCATGGGCCGCACTCCCATAGAGCTCCCCTACAGACTGACGATCGCGGCTGTAGTCTCTGCACGCACCGCCATGCCGCCAGGCGCGCGTGCAGCCGGGATGATTGGGGGCGTAGCCTTACAGTTATTTGACTACTACTCCCTGCATTGCATTCACGTAGCTGTACAGTGAACCCGTACCTGGTCCTAGATTAAAATGACCACCTCAGCCGCAGGGATATTTAATAAGAGTAGAAAGACTGAAAGACAAAGGATGGAAATACTGTACCAGGCTCTTGCTTTGAGAGGGAGGTGAGGGGGGCTTTCCCCTGAAAGTCTGTGGATAGAACTTTCATATCTGATGTTTCCTGAGAGCGAAGGAGAGTAACACATTGAAATCCATTCATCTCCACGAGGCTGCGCATACTTCTGCTGTCCTTTTATCAGATGTAGAAAACAGCACCTTCTGGGTCTGATTCTAAATCTTTAGCATTACCTATTTTTACATACTGTGTGTTATAGTCTTAAAGCTTGCAGTCCCTCTCGCTTGGTCTGAAGAACAGGTTGTGTTTATCAATCATATTTCTTTCCCTTACATGAAATTCTCCAGTGGGGGGAGGGGGGTTTCATTTTGGAAAACAGGAGCACAAACTGATATCTGGATGGAGACTTGTTAATGTTCAGCAGTGTAGATGTTCTAAAAAAAAACAGCTTTATAAAGTGTTCCCTTCAGTTTTGGAATACAATATATATTGGTAAGGGGTATCTGAGGTCGTGCCTTTTTAGAGGTATATACACATGTTAACAACAGTACAGGTGTTGGTGTTCTCTAGCCGAGTGCTTTCACATTACAGCAGCTCCTATATACTGTATGCTGCTATACTGGACCGTTTAGTGATTGCTAGCACTAGATACTGTGTCACTTGGGTAGCGACTTGCATGACTGTATCAGTTTGATAATATTGGGCCTCATGCAGTAAGCGTTGATAAGGGAAATATGGCCATGTTATAGCCAAAATTGGGTTTGAGATTCAGTAAGCGCCGATAAGTGCTTCATATCGCCAGGTTTCGGAGCCGATAATTTGGTTATGGCCAGTCGCCTGCCGATAAGCCTGTTTTCGACACTGATCGCCACTTTTTTAAATCGGCTGGATTCAACAAAAAAAAACAGCTTATCGGGGCTGATCGGCACTACGAAATTGAGATGTTATGGCCGATTTCTCCCGCCAACTAAAGTTGGCAGTTTGGACGGGAGAACGATCGCTAAGGCTGCCGGAACGGCACTTAGAAAAAAAACATCTTCTGTACATCAATGGAAGTCAATGGAGCGGGGACGTATAACAGTATAGTACTGTTTACGTTTCATTGCTCACAATACAAGGGGGATTTGCATTACAGTGTGGGGGCATTCCCTGCATTGTGTCACAGCTGATGTGTCTTATTTGCATAACATTCGACTTTTACATGTTTTCAGCATTTGCGGGTCACATTACTCATCATGTGATGATGTGCCAAGGGAAAATACTATACTACACTCTTAAAGGAGAACCTCACATCATATCACACATTTTACTCAACTCAGCGACAATTATTTACATGATGTCACACATGTCACACATGTCACACATACACAGTATATTCATCTTCCTTTACATTACACAATGCTTGTAATGTGACACGCATCTTTAAACGTTCATGTACATCTGTATTCTCATGTTTACATATACTTTTGGGTCCTCCCTATTTTCATGACGTCACTTATTGGACGCTCAATCACATTGCATGTTTACATTGTAACCGTTGCATTACAAGCACTTCAACCTAACTTATACACACATGTACAGTAATTCATCATTGGGACACCTTGTAAACTCATTCTATACCAACTATCCTCCTTACACAAATGCATGCATATGCACACGACTATTCATTGTTGCCAACATGTCACAATAACATGGATAATTACACATGTTACACAAAACTTTTCCCACGTCAATCTCAGCCTTTTTGTCTCATTACATGACTGACTCTTGCGTTCACAAGTGTTACATGCATTGCACATGCAACTATTTATTTGCAAGCAATCTTTGTACAAAGCTTCACGTCACATCATTGCCAAATATCATCATTCCCTGCAGAATACACACAACAAATACTTAGAACAACAAGTGCACACAGCTTGCCACAGAAGTACTTTATTATGTTAATGTAACACCTTGCATTTTACTATGTCACCTGACATCATCACATACCTATTTAAAGGACACACATTACCTGCTCATTCACAGCTACTCATTTCAAAATGTTGCGAATGTTTAGGAGACGCAGGAACATTCTTTTCTATGACATGCTTGATGATCAAGAGAATCATATAGGGCAAGGTAGGGACACACCGAGGGACAGTGACAGTGACGCGGATACGACAGGGACAGGGAGAGGGACAGGCCGAGGGACAGGTAGAGGGACAGGAGATCAGAGGAGAAGACAGAGGAGACAACTTGTGCCTCGTCCGCGTCTGTACAGGGAGAGAACCCTGTTAGATGGGATGAGTGAGGAGGAGATTGTAAGTCGCTATCGTTTGAGTTCAGCAGCAATCTTAGCTCTTTATGAGGAGATAAGGGGGGATTTAGATTTTTTCACAGCCAGAGGTCGTGCAGTCCCTGGGCTTGTTAAAATGCTGTGCTCATTACATTATCTTGCTTCCGCGTCATACCAGACAACTGTGGGCATAGTGGGCGGGGTCTCGCAATCTACATTCTCGCGGGCCTTGACCCAGTTTCTCTATGCACTCAATAGACGCGCTAGGAATTATATTCATTTTCCTACAGAGGCAACAGAGTGGCTGGAAGTCAGGACTGGCTTTTATAATATAGCAGGGATACCATCTGTGCTGGGTGCAATCGATTGCACACATGTTGCTTTGATTGCACCTAGTCAGAGTGAGCATGTGTACCGCAATCGGAAGCACTACCATTCACTCAATGTACAGGTGGTATGTGATGCCACGATGAGGATAATGCATGTGGTACCCAAGTTCCCTGGTTCCAGTCACGATTCCTCTATCCTGAGGAACTCTTCAGTCTTCCATGCGTTCGAAGAGGGACATTTTGAACCTGGTTGGCTGCTGGGTGAGTACATATTTACATGTTCTAACACAAAACACATGTTGATTTAGGAATGTTGGCATTGTACAATTTGATCACTAATGTCAGCTTATGTGTGCTCCATTCATTATAGGTGACTCAGGATACGGAATTAGGCCGTGGCTCTTGACTCCGGTGCTAAACCCTCAAACTGAAGCAGAGGACAGGTACAATGCAGCCCATATATCTACAAGATCTGTTATAGAGAGGACATTTGGCCTACTCAAGACCAGGTTTAGGTGTCTGGACAGAACTGGTGGGGCTCTTCTATACAAGCCTCAAAAAGTGTCTGATATTATCCTTGCCTGTTGCATTTTGCACAATGTTGCACTCAGGCACAATGTACAGTCAGACCTAGCTGAGGCTTTGGTAGACGAGCATCCCACCCATGTAGCTGCTGAAAATGAACAAACAGCCAGTGGTGGCCAGACACGACAGAATCTCATCAATTCATTTTTTTCTTGTAAGTACAAACTCATATGTTCCTAGTACTACTTTTATAGTTTAATTATGTTATATTAACAATAATGTTTCTTTATATAACCTTCTGTTAGGACACAGATGAATATGGGTTGCACACCTTTCTTTTCTCTGCTGTGTGCACAAAGGGATGTGGCACCGGTATGTTATTGTTGCACAGGTTATATAATCCCTCTTCAATTGTACTTTAGTTGTGTGTATGTGAATACAACTTGGGTAACAAAGCAATAATATTTTAGCATTGTGTTATTCCTTATGCTAAGACAAAACACATATTATGCCCATAATCATTCATGCTTCTAGTATGCTTACATACAATGTTATTGGTGCAGTGTAACATGTACATCCATATGATGTGTACACCAGGCTGATTTACATTTTGAATGTCATGAAATATACATGGTGTTGTACATTTAACACCAAATACACACTTTGCTGTGTTGTTTACGGTACTGAAGATGGCATGTCAATGTTTGCAATTTATATATTGTTCCTTTGCATTATAGGTATATCTCCAGTATGACTGATCATGGTATGTATATTTGCTGACATCTCTCATAAGATGTGGCTACCTCAATCTTCCTATAATTATTGGAACTAAAAACCCAACATATTGGTTTAAACACAAATGTTACATATATGTACTTTCTGTATCATGTATATGCATTTAGCTACTCTTGAGCTTTCATGTGCATTGTATTACAAAATGATTACTCACATTTCATCACATTTTATGTATGTTTCCTTATAATTTCCATTAATGTAATATAGAGGTGGTTGGAGAAAAGGGGATAACTGTACTTATTTGTTTACTTACGGGAGCACATTCATCACTAGCATAGACACACGTTTTAAGACAACTGTTTGTGTCTCTATCAATTGGTGTAGGATCCATGTATAACACCGACAAATGATAACACCAGCTTTATTATGGTAGCTTATATCATCATATTGACTATACTATGTATTTCTAAACGATTAATAAACACAGTAAACTATAGTTAGTTAGGTTAATGAAATATACACAGAAACGTACTTCATAACATGATGGTGATGTCATATTCAGAACATCATGCATTGGAGGGGACCATAACATCTGGCCAGTAACATTATTTGCTACAGTCCCAAACCATTTTATCTACATACCCATGTAACAAGAGATTTTAAAAATAAATGGCTACTTGGTTGTAAGTGTCCTTTACATTGGGAGAAGGAGTGGCTCAGTGAGTAAAGACACACACTGGCACTGATAGTTTGAAGCAGGGGAGTCTGGTTCAATTCCCGGTGTGGGCTCCTTGTGACCTTGGCCAAGTCACTTTATCTCCCTGTGCCTCATGCGGCAAAAAAACATTTGTACGTTCCACGGGCCAGGGACCTCAGGCTGAAACATGTGTCTGTAAATCGCTGCGTACAACTAGCAGCCCTATACATGAACATGCTCATATTATTATTATTATTGTTACATAGTTTCGACAGTCATACGTTCCATTACATATTATAATACACAAATGTGTTAGCAGAGTGGGAATGGTTGTTATATATAAAACACACCATGTCATAAAATGTTAGTAGTCATTAAAGAACACTCAATAAAAATTCATGAGGCACTCTTTTGCAACATCATTATGTTAATTAAGTGTTTATGCAATATAGGCATAAGGGTATCACATTTTTAATTGTTTGTTAATAAGCGCTGCAAGCAATATAAAATTAGTTCCATATGTAGTATAGTAGTCGGTGGCTCCTCCTCACAATCATCTCATATAAAGGTAGACTCTTCTGAAATCATACATTGATCCGATTGTATCTTCCCCGACATCTCTGAAATACAGCAAACACATGATGGTCAAAGATGGCACCTTACTAGATATGCATCCGTGACAACGCGTTACGCAGCTCTATATGATTGTGTAGATACACACGTCACTCACTTATATGTTAGAAGTAAAACTGTTCATCAGTATGTAATGTTTCTTTAAATTTGTAGCAGGCATAACTATGTATAAGAAGTGAACGTTGCCTGTATACTGAAAGATGTGCGCGCACATCTTTGTGTGCGCACGCACTTCACGCTTGGCTCCACTAACTGTTAGCGCATGCGCAAAACAAAGCGTACGTTGTGCGTTCAATACATGTTGAAAATACCAGTAAACATAACATCTTTATTTCAAATACAATGAAGACGAAACTACATTCGTTCTAAACGAGTACATCTGTATTCTTTTTAAACAGACGTGTTTGAACAGAAAGCACGGCCGATAACACAATGCGCAAATGCAATACGTGTGACGTCATGTTAAGCCAGCGTGAAACGCACGCTAACACTCCTCCCACTCAATTAACATTCGGCTAACGCCCAGGGTACGCCTACAAACACTGAGCCGCACGCATCACACACTGCAGTTACCGTTACTATAACAAAACATGACAGCCAATAGGCTTTGAGGCGCGCACGTCGCTTGGGGGCGGGACTTACATCACTAATCCTTTTTAAGGACGCCTTGGCCCATGACAAGGGTCCCACGTCATACGTGGTGGACCCGGTTTTCAATGTTGTAGATGTTGCATGATAACAAAACAGGTATGTGTTAGAGTAATGGTAAAATGTTGCTAATATGTTTAAAGGGATAGGAAAGTACGTATATTTATTCCGTCAGCAATGTGTACTACTCTTTCAGGTCCTACTATATTGTATTAGGAAACAATTTGTTTGTGATCGCTACATGTTATGCAGTCTGCAATGTTACGCTGTATCCACGCATTGAAAGTGAAAATGGTGGTTACAAAAAAAAAAAAAATTTAAACGCAGAGTCAACGCATAACGATTGTTATATTTACCATTCTTCTAGAATTAACTCTTCGCCTGGCTGCAACTGGTCGCTCCAGAAATGCAAGCCATTTTCATCCACGCTTAACCCAACCGCTGAATCCAGTATGGCACATATCTCCTCCAGGATGCGCTCATAGGAATCGCCACTGCTTTCTTCAAATAATTGGTCGGGAGGTAGGTTCATTTCTTCCGGTTCCCATTCCAATGCAATTTCAGCTGAAAGGCTTGGTACATAATCATAGTACTTTTGTTCTTGTACAATGTGGGTTTCAGGAATGGAGGCTGCAGATATTGCAGCACGTATCGATTCAAACGGATCAGTAGTAGCGGATACATTGCTATTGCCATTAGGAATAAATATGCCTTTCACGACAATATAAGTGCCGTCTTTCAGGAGAAATTGTTTTTCCGGGGCAATCTTCCAGAAACCATAGGTGTGTTGTAGCTTATCCTGGTCACGTTCAAAAAAGTCATTACTTGATAAAGTGAATCTTATTGAGGAATTAAAATTCCGTGCATGCTTACGGTCTTGGTAATAAGGATATTTTGCTCGAATGAAATCATCGATTTGGCGTGTGCTTGCTTTCTGTCCGCGACTGCTCAAGATGGCTTCACAGATCATGTACTTATACCCTAAAAGGGGATTAATATTGTTAACGAATTCATCAGCCATGTCTGAGTAGCACAAAAGCTGTGTGCAGGTCTGTGTTATTTGCTCATCAAAATGAATGTGCTGAATGGCTAACAAACTCCTGTTTTTCCTTGTCAAGGTCAACAAAAGTAACTACTTTGACTCCTTATTTCAAACGCCAATTGGATTTGTTTGTCTAATTGGGTTAACAGTTGTGGTTCGTGATATGGGACTGTGGGAGAAACATTTCTCCTTCTTTTATCTCGTTTGTGAAAAACATCCCTAGACTGTGAATGCGTTCACATAGTGTTTTGTTGAAAACTAACAAAGACCAGTGTGTGAAAATATTTCTTAGCCAGGCATATCAGTAAAAACACACCTGCAAAAAGAAATGTTTTTTCCCCGCTTACATTTCTGTGTGTATGTGAAAGTCTGGTTAACTCCCTGTCTGCATGAGTTTAAATACGTGTGTATATATATATATATATATATATATATATATATATATATATATATATATATATATATATATATATATATATAAATATATCTCTTATAAAAATATATATATATTTATATATAATATTTTTTTTTTTTTTATATTGCAGGAGTACACACAACATTGATGGCATTAAGTATACCTTGTATGAAACCTATTTAAATGGTGAGAAACATGATTGAATGAAGTAATAAACATTTGTTTAAGCACAATACTGTTAGAGTCTCATACTTAGGATATTTCTCAAACATTAGGCCTGTATTATTAAAATAGTGTGCTTTCACAAGGAAGCATGAAGTGTATTAGTTTGTGTATACCAGTTTATATAGTACTATATATATATATATATATATATATATATATATATATATATATATATATATATATATATATACACATATATACATATATATACACACATATATATACACACATATATATACACACATATATATACACACATATATATACACACATATATATACACACATATATATACACACATATATATACACACATATATATACACATATATACATATATATATATATACATATATATATATATACACACTCACACACTCACACTCACACTCACACTCACTCAGTGTGTGTGTGTGTGTGTGTATATATATTATTATACATTCTGAGATGTTATAGAAACGAACACACAACTGATTAAAGGACAAAATTACAATGGCCAAGCAAGGCAAAGGTAAGTAATAATTTACACATAATCCTGCTGTACACGTACAAGAAAGATGTTTGCACTTACTTAGGTGTTTTAATAATTGCATGTGACTAATATGCATATGCAATTCTTACATCAATTAACACACCCAAATGCAATGTTTTGCTGCAAAGTCAATGGCAGCTTCTCTAAACTTAGCAACTGGCTCCTGGTGGACCATTACTGAACAGACGATTACAACATAAATATTTATAACACAATTAATTATGAGTGTTAACATTTCCAAAACTTCACGTGTACAAGAACATAGTTGAAAGTTTGGAAACAACACAGTCTTCAGCATACATACAATAGTAATTAGATAATCTGAAGTCAACAAAACAAGGCCAAACACATATTTTCTGAATTATAACATTTATTTTTTTTGTTCCTTTTGCGAGCGAGTAACAGGCCTGCTTGTTGTCTCTTGAATTTTCCTTTTTCTTTTGCCACCAACTTTAGGCACAACAGAGCCACTTTGAGTGGCCTCTGGCACTTCACGGGCAGGGCTTGTGGCCAGTGACTGTTCACCTACGGGGCTTGTGGCCAGTGACTCACCTACAGGGCTTGTGGCCAGTGACTCACCTACAGGGCTTTTGGGCAGTGATTCACCTACAGGGCTTTTGGGCAGCGATTCACCTACAGGGCTTTTGGGCAGCGACTCACCTACAGGGCTTTTGGGCAGCGATTCACCTACAGGGCTTTTGGGTAGTGACTGTTCACGGACAGGGCTTGTGCCCAGTGACACATGTGAGCAAGTTGGTAGACACTGCACAAGTGATGGTTGGTCTGTTTCATGTGTGTCTTGTTTTGTTTTTGTCGCCTCCTTTGTAGGTGTCTGCTGCTGAATTTGTACAGATGGCAGCGGTAGGATGTCATCAGGAACCTGCACAGCAATGTCTGCTACTTGACCGGTAACATTTGGGCCTGGTGAATGAATATCAGATGAATGTGGTGAAAACTGACCTGCATGAACAGATCCTGGCTGGGAGGTGTTGAATTGTGGTACATTAGTCATTCTCCAGTAATTAGCTTGTGTTTGCTGAACAACTAATGCTTCGAATGAGGTGTTGATTTTTTGCAACTGTTTAGGCACTTCAATGAAGACTCTGTGGAGATGTGCCAATTGTGATACTGTTTCTTCCTGCAGTCCAATCATCCTTTCCAGCACTGTCATCATGTCTGAATGGCGACGATTTTCTGCGTCCACTATTTTTCCCTCTGAAGCTACAATTGCATCGTATGTGGAAGTTGATGGACGATTTGGCGGTACAACAGTTTCTATTGGCACCTCTTCATGGTCACATGATTGTATTTCAGTCTCTTCTGTGGCGTCATCCTCATCATACTCATCATCCTCATCACCATGATGTTCTAAAAAGAAATGTACACATTATTAAATGGCATGTTAATGTATGCTGTGTTACTATGTAATTGTACTGTGTCCTAAGTAACACCTAACATGTTAGCATACGTTTTATAACCTCATTAAAAACTACCTTGACTTACGAATAATGTTTGGACTCAGTATGAAATATGAATGAATGAAAAGTTGCTCTAAACTCAGAAGTCCTACATGATAATTAACATCACTAACACAATACATGTTGCCTTACACTTAATTTTCACTGACACTAAGTAATCCTATTTAAAGAAGATGTGCAAAACAAATAATGCACATGACAACATAACATATAGAAGAGCACATATTATATGGCCAGCAAATGATACACTCACCTTCTAGTAGTGTTGAGCTGGCTGACCCAGGTGAAGACACTTGTTCCATCTCAGGTGACACATGTCCTCCAGGGGCAACTATATATAACAATAACATAAGTTTTACATTTACATGTGTAAATATTGAACAAACAGTTATTGTATGTTCTGTATTTATGAGTATCTAACAGCATCATTTCCTTAACCCAAAATGTGTGTGTGAAAGTGAACATAAATAGTTGTAATAACAATGTACATGCCTGTGTACTTAGAACTTTTGAGTTCCCTAACATACAACATACTATGGTTCTGCAGTAATGCGTGAGGAAAAATACATTAAATTTGTACCTAAAAATCATATGTTGTGTAGTGATATCAGTATCATAATGTACATAACTATCATGAGATGACCATTCACAATGGTTATCATGAAGGTGGTCATATTGCAAAAAGTGTTGTTTTTGGTAGAGGATATGTGTGGTACATTAATCGAAGATGTGGCACACCTGAATGTGGCTGTGACTCAACAAGACAACACATGCAGTGTGTGATAATGTGTCTTTCATAGTAGTTCAACTATAGATATGAGTGAACTAATGTGTGACGTACGCTTTGATAAGTAATGAGTTGTTGGGGCATTTAGTAGCTAGAGTTAAGCTTTCAAATGAGTGTGATTAACTTCAGTTGTGCTATTCATGTTGTAAGAAAGGTATTCCCTTCCCCAAAAAGCCTAATCAGCCACACCTTTCAATGACTTGAAACAGGTGCAAATGGTGTGAACTAAGTTGACCGTGAAATGAGGCTGTAATTAGTGTGTGTGCTGAACCCCACCCCCTCTGTTGAAGTGTATGCTGTGATGAGATATTAATTGCAGCTGCTTTAACACAATGGTAGATGAGCTAAGTAGTCATCTGCAGTGTTTAAGTTATGAAAACAATGACATAACATATGATACGTGTGCCTCATTATGCTGTCTGTATATGACATAAAGCAAAAATGGACCTTTTCATAAGCAACTATAGATGTGTTAGTGCCAGTGATGTTTGTAGGCCGTTACATGCAATTTCTTTGATGCATGCTTAAAATAGGCAGTAATGTCATGTTTGTCGGAGTAAAATCAATAAAATACACAATAATATGATACATATTTCTGTTCTGTACCTGTAGCTACTAATAATTTCTCATGAACATGTGTTACACATGTGTACTACCCTGTTGTTCCCCATCTTCGCCCACCATCAATTGCTTCCACTGCAGCTATGCATTTTGGGAATTCACATGTAAATGAGCACGCAATGGCACGTGCTATATTAGTTACTGCTTTTAGTAGGACTACTACATATATGTCTATTTTGAGATATATATATACAGAATCAGACATATACATATATAGATGCAGGTATGCTTATATTGTGAAGACAGTATAAAAAGCAGTGTAAATATGCAAAATAACTGTAAGCAACGACACGCCTAGTACAGTAATATTTATCACCTGCTGGAAATTGTGACGGATAAATTCCAATGTCACGGTCACCAGCCAAGCCTTCCACGACGACGGTAAGTAATTTTGGCCGAAGCAGCTCCTCCAATGGAGTCAATATGAGACGTTGTGGTGTGGGCCCACCTCCAGTGCCAGTAGCATGCACGCGTTGGTCTTGTATTTTCTTTTTCAATTTGGACCTAATATCATCAAATCTTTTCCGACAATGATACTTGTCCCTGACACTATTCCCACAGGCATTGACACCAATGACTATTGTGTCCCACATTTCTTTTTTGCTTGCTGCACTTGTCCGCCCTTGAAAAACATATAAAAGATATGAGGTAAATGAATAATAATATAAGCACCAGTTTCCTACACTGCTAGCTGTTCCTAGAGATAGCAAACATGCTGTTTTATGTGTAATATGTGCAGCACATGAGCATTCACTACTAAACCTATACATGTAAGCAAGGTTGCATTCATATTGTATGCAGTTCTGGCAAATTGACCGCCTGTGTTTATTTGTCCTTGTAAGGCATGATAAAAAGCTGTGTTTCCACACTAATGAACATAGAAAGATATTGTGTACCCATATTTGCATATGAACAAAACTCAGATGACCTAGGATCACATGTATTTGAATAATAAATGTAAAGTTACACTTACCTACTAAATGTCCATAGAGACTGTCATAGTGCTCCAGAATGCCAGTGACAAGAGCCCTATTTTCCTGGTCATTGAAGCGAGGATTACGTGGCTTCTCCACACGTTTTTTCCGAGCAGGTTTAGGGTCAGAGCTTGGCTGGTGCTGACTGGACTCTCCTTCTTCCAATGGAAGAGCCTCCAAAAGCTGGCCACCAGCAAGCACGCCACCACCAGACACCCCATCAGCAACTGCGCCACCAGCAGCACTCCCAGCACCAGCACTCCCACTCCTAGCACCAGCACTCACACTCCTAGCACCAGCACTCCCACTCCTAGCACCAGCACTCCCACTCCTAGCACCAGCACTCACACTCCTAGCACCAGCACTCCCACTCCCAGCAACAGCACTCCCACTCCCAGCAACAGCACTCCCACTCCCAGCAACAGCACTCCCACTCCCAGCAACAGCACTCCCACTCCCAGCAACAGCACTCCCACTCCCAGCAACAGCACTCCCACTCCCAACAACAGCACTCCCACTCCCAACAACAGCACTCCCACTCCCAGCAACACCACTCGCAGCACCAGCACTCCCACTCCCAACAACAGCACTCCCACTCCCAGCAACACCACTCGGTGCACCAGCAACATCACTCCCCTGAACAGAACGTTCACTCCGACGCGTACTCCCACGAGTAGCACTCCCACTCCCACCAGCATCACTCTTCCCACGCTTTGCGGGCATACTTCCAGCACTCACAAAAAACAGACAAGAAATGTACAGGCAATCACACGACCCACTTCCACATATAAAACAAGACAAAGATGTAAACAAAACAACAAAGGACAAAGCTCACCCAATACACAACAAGTCTCTCAGTCAATATGCAAATCTTCAATCGTCCAGCTCTGTGCGTCTCTCTCTCTCTCTCACTCCCAACAACACAGAGAATGATTAGCAGTACACGTTGCCTTTAAATATGGCGCGCAATCAAAAACATGCTTGTTTCGCCTGATTCAGCAAGATTTGTGATTGTGCAACCTAACAGCACCCCGCCACGCACGCCGATACACCTGTGTGTGATCGGCTCATCATCGTGAGAGTGGGCGGATTTGTTTTCTGGTTGATTTTGAATGTATTCGGCACTTACTGCATACGGAGAGGGAAAAACGCCAATAACATGACTAATCGATAAGCTTGCCGATTTCACATAATCGTCGCTTACTGCATGAGGCCCATAGTGTCTCTTGGGGATAGCGATAGTGCTGATTGGGAGATGCAGGGAAGGGGGGCAATCACACGGAAACTCTCATTGAAGTCAATTGGAGTTTCAATGCAATAGCACCCTGACTACTAACACCCTCATAGTGTCAGTAAGTAACACTATTTCCAGTCTATGACTGTGCTGGTATTATCCGTTGATTGAGCCCTCTCCTGATGTGAGGAAAAAACAGCATGTGAAGGTCAGAGACGACTAAATTATTATAGAATGGGATCTCTTGAGATATCGGATGACTCATTCCAGCTGTTAATTGACCGCCCAAATTTGACTCATACAGATAGAGTGTCTTTCACTGGATGGGAGTCTCACCCATTGGAAAGGCAGTCTCACCCATTGGAAAGGCAGTCTCACCCATTGGAAATGCAGTCTCATCCATTGGAAAGGCAGTCCCACCCATTGGAAAGGCAGTTTCATGCATTGGAAAGGCAGCCTCACCCATTGGAAAGGCAGTCTCGCCCATTGGAAAGGCAGTCCCACCCTTTGGAAAGACAGTCTCACTCATTTATTAGAATGCAACCTGGTCTCATTGGAAGACTCACTCAATCATTAAAAGTTTGCCTTACTCATTGGAAGACAACGAGCAGCATCCATTGGCAATCAGCACTGCTCACTGGAAGACAGTTGTACTCATTAGCAGGAAGTCTCACTTAATTAGAGGACAGTCGTACTAACTGGAAGTCTCACTAATTAGAAGGCAGTACCACATATATGAACAGTCTCCCTCATTTGACGGGAGTCTTACTCATTAGAAGGTTGTTTCATTCAGTAGAGGATGGTCTTGCAGTTTCCATAAATGGGCGACAATCTAACTAATTATAAGGTGGCCCCACTTGTTGGAGAGAAGTTTCACTTATTAAAATAGTCTCAGTCACTGAAGCAGTCTCACTTACGGGAAAACAGTCTTATTCACTTTGCTTTGTAATAGGTCACTTGCCCCTCTTGCAATGAAGGGGTTAAATGCAAACCTGTCATTACAGACAGCTTGGAGCACGTTACCCACTAAATATCAGATAGGGCTCTTATGCTAACAGGACAAATACAGCCCAACTGTATACAATTCTGCTAATGACAACCTAAACAAAGGAGCTCCAATAAGACCCAAGAGCGATCAGAAAGTTAAATGCATCAAATAATAACACCAAATAATTACTATGGTCTTCTGGCTGCAGAAGGTAATTTCCTTCTCTTTTTAGTTTCTTTTCCAAACAGAAAGGAAGAAAAGTGTTATTGATCTCAGTAATTGTTATTCTCATCATTCTTCTCTTGTGTAACCTTTACATTCATAATAAGGTGATGGCTGTTTTTTCCCCTTCCTTTTATTGGTTCAATGGAATGTAAGAGAGCAGTGCGAGCAGGGCTTTACAAGTGGCCTTTGCTAATCCAATATAACATGTCTCCATTTACAAAGGGATTTGCACTGACTTCTGCAACCTCTCAAGTAGTTTATGTGCCAATAGATCAAGACAATGGAAGAGGCGTGAAATGAGTAGGAGTGGACAAGGACGGGGTTGTGCATTTGTATCAACCACACTGTTTTCTAAACGATAATAATGTGACTGTTTCAATGCTAAAAAACAGATACACCCAAATATATATATATATATATATATATATATATATATATATATATATATATATATATATATATATATATATATATATATAATATATATATATATATATATACATACATACATATATAATATATATATATACATACTGTGACAAACGGCTTACTCCGGGGCTCCGTCGTTTGTCCGGGACTGTTTAGAACACGGTCTTTTAGGGTAGGTTAAATGATGAGGCGTCACGTACTGTTCCTTTAAACAGGCTATGCCTGGTTTATTCAGTCCCAGGCACTGAGACTGCCACAGTGCATACAACAGAAAACAGATCAAAACAAAAGCTGCTCACCTGAGCGATAACTTAACTTAGATATCCCTGACTCAGGGTTGGAAGTGGCTTTTCCACTTCCAACATCAAAACACGGTACTTTTGCAGTCTTACACAAATGAACAGAAAGATTGAACCTGTTTGGGGAAGAGGCTTCTCCCCTCTGTAGTTCAGCAGCCTTCCAGCCTCCTGGCTCTTGTGGGGAGACCAGAGCAAACAGGAAATCAGTCTTTCATACCTGATTCCTAATTAGCATGACAGGTGACAGAAATCAGGCAGCAGACAAACTCTGGTCTGGATCTCTCATCCCTCAGTTCCAGCGCTTGCCAAACTGTGGGATGGAGTGTATGTATTATAAGGCTGCACTCCCAGGCCAAACAGGATAGAAACTGTCTAGTATCCTGGGAGCCCTATATACGGAATTTATTACCATCCCCTGGTTTCTGTCACATATCCTCCCCCCCAGCTCAGACCTCGAGGGATGAGCGACCATGGATATTAGGGAGTGCATCCTTGACAACCCGTCAGCATTGCCATGTTTGTGCCCTGACCTGTGTTCCACAGAAAATTTAAAGGGTTGTAGGCTTAGGAACCACCTTGTCACTCTAGCATTCTTTTCCCTGTTTTGACACATCCAGGTAAGGGGTGCATGATCTGTGACCAACCGGAATTTTCTCCCCAACAGGTAGTATTTGAGCGTCTCTACAGCCCACTTTATTGCGAGACACTCTTTCTCTACTATGGAGTAATTTTTCTCCTGGGGATTTAGTTTCCTACTTAAATAAAGGATGGGGTGCTCCTCACCTTGAGACTCCTGGGAGAGTACCGCCCCCAGCCCTACCTCAGATGCGTCGGTTTGGACTACGAACTCTTTGGAGAAGTCAGGTGTGACCAACACTGGTTGGGCACAGAGAGCTTCTTTCAGGCTTCTAAAGGCCTGTTCGGTTTCGGGGGACCACTTTACCATTAGCGGTCCTCTTGCTTTTGTGAGGTCAGTTAGTGGGGTTGCCTTAGTCGCAAAATTGGGAATAAACCTTCTATAGTACCCAATTAACCCCAAAAAGGTCCTTACTTGTTTTTTTGTAACTGGCCTTGGCCAATTTTGTATCGCCTCCACTTTGAGTGTTTGGGGTTTGAGTAAACCTCTGCCAATAGAATATCCCAGATACTTGGCCTCCTCCAGACCAATAGTGCATTTAGCGGGGTTAGCAGTTAGTCCAGCAGACCGGACTGCGTCAAGCACAGCTTGGACCTTTGGAAGGTGGGATTGCCAATCTTCACTATGGATTACCACATCATCCAGGTAGGCGGCAGCATACCGAGCATGTGGTTTTAAAATTTTATCCATCATTCTTTGGAATGTGGCGGGAGCTCCATGTAAGCCAAAAGGCAACACCTTATACTGAAAGAGGCCGTCTGGGGTTGAGAAGGCTGTCTTTTCTTTTGCCCTTTCTGTGAGGGGAACCTGCCAGTACCCTTTTGTTAGGTCTAGGGTTGTGAGATATCGGGCTTTGCCCAGTCTCTCTACAAGTTCATCTACCCTGGGCATAGGATAAGTATCAAATTTTGACACCGCGTTTAGTTTCCGGTAGTCATTACAAAACCTTGTTGTACCATCTGGCTTTGGGACTAAGACTATAGGGCTGTTCCACCCACTTTGGGATTCCTCAATTACACCTAGTTTTAGCATTTTTTTAACCTCTAAACTTATAGCCTTTCTTTTGGCCTCTGGGATTCGGTACGGTTTAAGGTTAACTCGGACCCCCGGTTCAGAGACTAGGTCATGTTCAATTACGCTAGTTCTACCTGGCCGTATAGAGAAGATTTCTTTGTTTCTTTTCACTAAATTCTGAACCTCTCGTTTCTGATGAACAGACAGGGTTTCAGCTATGCTAACCTCTGGGTCAGTTTCTTGATTCTCTGACGGACCTGGGGGTACTAGGGTTAACAAGACTTCTCTATCTTTCCAGGGCTTGAGTAGGTTTATATGGTAAATTTGCTCAGGTTTCCTCCTACCTGGCTGTCTTACCTTATAATTTACTTCTCCCACTCTTTCCAAGACCTCATATGGCCCATGCCATTTAGCAAGGAATTTACTCTCCACGGTGGGAACCAGAACTAGTACCCTATCACCTGGAGAAAAAATTCTGACCCTAGCACCCTTATTATATGTATTCCTCTGTGCTTCTTGAGCTTTCTCCATGTGTTCCCTCACTATGGGTAGGACTGCAGCAATGCGGTCCTGCATCTGGGCAACATGCTCTATTACACTTCTGTAAGGGGTAACCTCGTGTTCCCAAGTCTCTTTGGCTATATCCAGTAAGCCCCTTGGGTGTCGGCCATACAATAGTTCAAACGGGGAGAAGCCAGTGGATGATTGGGGAACTTCCCTAATGGCAAATAACAGGTACGGTAACAAACAATCCCAGTTTTTCCCATCTTTATCAACCGCCCGCCGTAACATGCTCTTTAAGGTTTTATTGAACCTTTCCACTAAACCATCTGTTTGTGGATGATAGACTGAGGTTCTGAGATGCTTGATTTTTAGGAGTTTACATAGCTCTTTCGTTACTTGGGACATAAATGGTGTTCCCTGGTCAGATAGAATCTCTTTAGGAATCCCGACCCGGGAAAACAGAACTACTAACTCTTTTGCTATGTTTTTAGCTGAGGTGCTACGTAGGGGAACTGCCTCCGGATATCGGGTGGCATAATCTAATATTACCAATATATGCTGATGTCCCCTAGCAGACTTTATTAGGGGTCCTACTAGATCCATAGCAATCCGGTCAAATGGTACCTCTATTATGGGAAGGGGTACCAATGGGCTGCGGTACGCCTTGAACGGGGCGGTGATCTGACATTCTGGGCATGAGGAACAATAATTCGTAATTTCTGCCAGAACCCCAGGCCAATAGAAGCTTCGGAGAACCTTTTCTTTTGTCTTTTCCACCCCTAGGTGTCCCCCCAATGGATGACTATGTGCGAGGTGTAATACTACGTTACGGAATGTCCGTGGTACCAACAATTGTTTAGTTGTAACTGATTTCCTTTTATCAACCCGATATACTAGGTCGTTCTCTACCTCGAAGTAGGGGTAAGCAAGTGACCTATCTGGTTGGCCAGGAGTACTATTCTGGTCCCGTATATTTCCCCTTGCTACCGCTAATGTGGGGTCCTCCCACTGGGCCTTCTTAAAACTCCCAGGACTGACCTCTAGGTCAGCGAGGGTCTTATCCGGTTCTGGGGTGGTAAGTGTCTGCTCAACATCTTGATTTGGGGTATTCCCTACCAAAGTAGTGATGGGGAAGGGAATTTTACAGCACTCCTCCTTTTCCCCCTTCTTATTTGGGCCCTCGTCAACCTCCATTTCTGAAAAAGGGAAAGGATTTGTTTCTTCTAATACTTCGTTATGGTCCGCTATTGAACTCTGGGCGCTATTCTGAGCGGGGGACCACATTTTTAGAAAATGGGGAAAGTCGGTCCCTATTAACACATCATGTGCCAGTTTGGGTACAATACCCACCTTGAAATCTAAAGAACCAAACTCTGTTTCAAAAAAAACATCAACAGTGGAATATTCATGATTATCCCCATGTATACAACAAATTGCCACTCTTTGTGAACTGTTTCCCTGTTTCTTCTTAATGGGCAAGAGGTATTCGGACACTAGTGTGACCATGCTCCCAGAGTCAAGAAGTGCCCGAACCCTCTTACCATTAACCTTTACAAATGCCCACAGATGGTTATTCAAGGGGTCCTCTGGGCTAGGGCCCATACATTGGGACAACAGCGAATAAGGTTCCACGCTGTTGCATTGCATGGGCTCATCATTTAGTGGGCAGATTTTTGCTGTGTGGCCCCTCTCATGACAATTTACACATTTAGGTACATAGTCTGTGTCCCACTTAGAGCCTTTTCCCAGCTCCCCATGTTGGCTATTGCCCTTAGTGTGCGAACCACTGTTGCTGGTGCTGCGTGAAGGTGGTCGCCGCTCTTCAGCGCCCCTTAACCCCGGTACCCTTTTACCGTCTCTGGAAGAGTCCTGGAACCTCGGGTAGTGGGGTTGCTCCACGACTGTGGGTTGCGGGTGCTCTTCTGCTGCATTGTACCTTTCTACGAGGGCCACAAGCTCATCCGCATTGTGGGGGTCACTCCGACTGACCCAACGGCGTAAGGCAGAGGGAAGTTTCCTCAAGAACTGGTCCATGACCAACCGTTCCACGATGTGGCTGGCTGAGTTGATCTCGGGTTGTAGCCACTTCCGGGCGAGGTGGATGAGGTCATACATCTGGCTTCGGGTGGCTTTATCCATCGTGAAGGACCATGCGTGAAACCTTTGGGCGCGAACAGCCGTGGTTACGCCGAGGCGGGCGAGGATCTCGAACTTCAATTTTGCATAGACGTTAGCTTCGGCTGGCTCTAGATCAAAGTAAGCCTTCTGGGGTTCGCCACTTAGGAAGGGTGCGATTAGACCAGCCCACTCAGCTTCTGGCCATCCCTCTCTCTGTGCCGTGCGTTCAAACGTGAGAAGATAGGCTTCCACATCATCCGAGGGTCCCATCTTCTGAAGGTAGTGGCTTGCCCTGATCATTTTCGGTACTGGGGCTGCCGCTGCCAGTGGAAGGTTACTGATAGTCCCCCTCAGGATCTCGAGTTCCTGCTGTAAGCCCTGAGCGAACCGCTGTTGCTCCTCTCTCAGCAAGCGGTTTGTCTCTTGCTGGTTTGCATTCGCGTTTTGCAGGGCTTCATTCGTCTGTTGCTGGTTTGCATTCGCCTGTTGCTGGTTGGCATTCGCCTGTTGCTGGTTGGCATTAATCTCTTGCTGGGCTATTAGCAGCTGTTGCTGGGCTGCATTCGTCTGCTGCTGGTTTGCATTAGTTTCTTGCTGGGCTATTAACAGCTGTTGCTGGGTTTCATTCGCGTCTTTCTGGGCAGCGACATTGCGTACCAGCGCACCCACCACGTCTTCCATCTTGTTTGCAGAGGATGAAAAAAACTTTTTTTTTTTTTTTTTTTTTTTTCAAAATTCTTCAACCCGCAGACCCCCTAGTGCTCTGCCCGCATTCTCCACCATATGTGACAAACGGCTTACTCCGGGGCTCCGTCGTTTGTCCGGGACTGTTTAGAACACGGTCTTTTAGGGTAGGTTAAATGATGAGGCGTCACGTACTGTTCCTTTAAACAGGCTATGCCTGGTTTATTCAGTCCCAGGCACTGAGACTGCCACAGTGCATACAACAGAAAACAGATCAAAACAAAAGCTGCTCACCTGAGCGATAACTTAACTTAGATATCCCTGACTCAGGGTTGGAAGTGGCTTTTCCACTTCCAACATCAAAACACGGTACTTTTGCAGTCTTACACAAATGAACAGAAAGATTGAACCTGTTTGGGGAAGAGGCTTCTCCCCTCTGTAGTTCAGCAGCCTTCCAGCCTCCTGGCTCTTGTGGGGAGACCAGAGCAAACAGGAAATCAGTCTTTCATACCTGATTCCTAATTAGCATGACAGGTGACAGAAATCAGGCAGCAGACAAACTCTGGTCTGGATCTCTCATCCCTCAGTTCCAGCGCTTGCCAAACTGTGGGATGGAGTGTATGTATTATAAGGCTGCACTCCCAGGCCAAACAGGATAGAAACTGTCTAGTATCCTGGGAGCCCTATATACGGAATTTATTACCATCCCCTGGTTTCTGTCACAATACATACATACATACATATATACCACACCACGTTGTAGAATCTTTTAGTCCCAGATTCAGAAGGGAAACATAGTATTTCTCTATATGGGGTTTATTTACAGGGATAAATAATATACTAACAGGCCCACCGTCCCTTTAAGTCAAAACAAAATAATAAAATAAACTCCTACTCCTCTTAGGAGACTAACTACACATAAAGCTTTAACCCTTACTACCCGGATGGACAGTTAAGCTGATTACCACCCCAAACAGGTACTATTAGGACTGAACATATAAAGTTTCTGTACACATCAATAAAGGGTTTAGCTTATCTGTTAGTCCAGGGTTTAGAGCAGACGTCCCCGCTTCAGCGTGGCCTCGCGGCCTTCCTTCCTAGGGGAGCTCGGCCCCACAACAGCTGAGAGAATCCCTGCTCTGTAAGTCCAATGTTAAGGATGGAACATCCCCGCTTCAGCACGGTCTCGTCCTTCCTTCTTCTTCCTGGGATTAACAATCCAGGCAGTCCCTGCAGGCTCCGTGACCACCGTCCAGTGGACCTAGGGGGCTGTGCCAGCTTTCCTTGCTGGGAGAACTCTTCTCGGTCCCCTTCTCTCTGGGACAACAGTCAGTCTCTCAATGGCAGCTCTCTGTGTCTTGCTTAAAACACTTCCTTGTTCAGCCTGCTCAATTAGGCAGCAACTGCTGCTTGCTCCTCTAAGGAGATTAACTCTGTGTGTTGTAAAAAGTCCCATAGCTGCCTTATTCCAGCACCTAGAGGACAGTGATGGTATCTTAATAAATATATATATATATATATTTTTTTTTTAACGTTGTATGTACTGTCCCAAAGGCCAATCTGATTGGTCAGTTGGTCTGTCACTCACCCTCTGGCCAATCAGATTGGTCCGTGGACCAGCCCCGTCCTGAACGCCTCATTGGTCACCTTCACCTGCCGCCGACACAGCTACGAACGCTGCCTGCTCCTCGGTGCCGCCGCCTCACCTCTCCCCACATTCACCCCCCCCCCACACTCACAGCAAACCCCAGCCTCTGCACCGCTACCCACGGCCAGCGGCGCCCGCTCCTCGGCGCACCAGCCTCACCTCTCCCCACATTCCCCCCCCCCCCCACACACCCACAGCAAACCCCAGCCTCTGCACCGCTACCCACGGCCAGCAGCGCCCGATCCTCGGCACCACAGCCTCACCTCAAACGCCCCTCCTCCACCTCACCTCTCGACACGCCGCCTCCTGCCCGCAAAACTCATGCTGCCTCCCGCCGAGTAACCGATGCCGCCGCCTCTCACACGCCGCCACCTCACATACTACCGCCGGGTGCGCCAGCAGCCAGGTACCTCATCATCCCCCTCCACCCCCCCCCCGCGGCCGGGAGGCGCCATTAGCTATCACCACCCCCCAAACTCCCCCCCTGCGGCCGAGGTGGCGCCAGCAGGTATCGACCCCCCCCCCCCCCAAACCGGGTAGCCGGAAGCGCGAGCAGGTATCAACAACCACCCCCCACCCCCCCTTCGCGGCAGGGCATAGGAAAAAGCAGAGGGGGGGGAGGCACACAACAACAAACTGACTGACACACGAACTGCCTGTCTGAAACACACACACAAACACAGACTGACTGACAAACACACACACTGACTGACGCGCACACAGACACACTGACTGCCGCACACACACACACACAGCCGGGCGCGCGCACACACACAAACACATCGACTGACGCGCACACACAGACTGGCGCGCGCACACACACACCCACTGACTGATGCGCACACACCCACTGACTGACGCACACACTGACTGACGCACACACACACTGACTGACGCACACACACACACTGACTGACGCACACACATTGACTGACGCACACACACACTGACTGACGCACACACACACACTGACGCACACACACACACTGACTGACGCACACACACACTGCATGAAGCTGTAAAGGAGGGGGGAACGGAGCTGGAAAGGGGGGCGGGGTACCGGACCTGTAAATGGGGGGAGGGGGGAACTGGATTGATGGGAACGGGGGACAAACAGAGAGGGGGGAGACAGGGGAAGAGAGAGAGAGGGGGTAGACAGGGGAAGAGAGAGAGAGAGGGAAGGGGGAAGAAAGACAGAGAGAGGGGGAGACAGGGGAAGAGGGGGGAGGGGGGAAGAGAGAGAGGGGAGAGGGGGGAAGAGAGGGAGGGGGAGACAGGGGAAGAGAGAGAGGTGGGAGGAGAGAGAGGAGAGAGGAGCAGGAACAGTACATCCCGGGCAACGCCGGGTCTCTCAGCTAGTATATATATATATATATAGTGCATTTTTTCCACTAAAAAAGTGGTGATACTGTCCTTCCAACAATCTTTTTGTGAGAAGCTATTAACACCGTAGCCATCTGCACACACGCAAACTCTTGCGCATGCGCAGGTGGCTACTGTGTCAATAGCATACACAGTAGCTGTATGAAAAAGGTGAGGATATATTAAAAAGGTGGGGATAGGGGCGCATGCGCGACAACGGACTGAATGGCTGCTTGAACCTTCAGCTCCGTTCCCAGCCGGCACTAAAAGATCAATAAATGCGCTAAAACCTCACCAAATCTACTGAAAACGGCCCACATAGCCCGCAGATACCCCCAAGATGTCAAAAGGAACGCGTTCAAAGCGCCCCTCCACAGTGATGACGGACTATTATAGTAAGGGGGACCAGCCACGCGCCCGCAGCCAAGAGGGCCTCCCGCTAAGTTGCTCCGAATCAGAGGGAGAGGGGGAGAATGATAATGGCAACAGAATCATGCGGAGACGCGATATGCAGGAGTTCTGCGCGGACATTAAAAGATGCCTGCAAGCCGAAGTGGCGTCCCTACGAGCAGACATAAGCAGTATAGGGTCCAGAACTGACTCCTTGGAAAGGAAACTGGACACTACTGTGAAAGCACTTCATAGAACAGACAAACAATTGGCCCAAGTAAAGGACACTATTCAAGACATCCTGGATAAGCAGGAAGACTCCGAAAATCGGGAGAGAAGAAATAATATGAGGATAAGGGGGGTCCCAGAAGAAGAGACAGACCCAGAGGATTTCATGGCCCGGTGGCTGACCCAGCTGATGCCAGACAAAACGTCCCAGGAGATGCATTTAGATCGCTGCCATAGGGCCCTGAGATCCAGGCCACAACCGGGAGACCCCCCGCGGGATATCATCGCCCGCTTCCACTACTTCAGAATAAAAGAACTGTTTGCCCAGCTGACCCGTAATAACCCATCCTTTGAGTCACATAAGATTCAAGTTTTCCAAGACATCTCCCCCACCACGTTGCTGAAAAGAAAGCAACTTACCCCAATCACCAGGATCCTCAGGGACGAAGGGGTTAAATACCGCTGGATCTTCCCTTTCGGGCTCCTGGTGTCCAGAAATGGGGCATCCACCACAATAAAGAAAGCTGAAGATGGAGGAGCCTTCCTTACAAAACTGGGCTTGCAAGATAAAATCACGGAGGAAGTGGCGGGAAACAGAGCAGCCCCGGATCCAACATGGCGGGAGGCAGGAAGAACCAACAAAAACAACCAAGCCCGCAGCCCACGGTAAAGGGTCAAACAAAGAATTAATGTTCCTCCACAGTTACAGTTGACCCTACCTCTCCGTTATCCACAGACGCCCTTGAAAACCCCACCAGGAGCCCTCTCACGGCTGCGGCACCCCCCCCCCCCCCCCCCCGGCAATCACATCGACACCCGGCAGAGACAAGGTCCTGATCTCCCATCGCATCACTACACCACTCACCTGTATCCCCGACGGCAGCAGAAGAGGAATAGCGGCCATCTTGGACCAGCTCCGGAGCCCGACTGAGAAGGGGCGGCAGCAGATGACGTCAGCAGGAAGGAGGCGGCACCACACGCGACAGATACGCGATCGAGGCGCCACATCCAAGATGGCGGCGGTCGTGACAAACCGGAAGAGGCGGGAGCACGAACAGGATCCCGGAAGCGGCCCAGCAATCCAGCAGCACAACGCACCGAAGGGAGATTGCGAACAGTAATAACATAGCACACACTAACAGAGCAGCGCAGGGGGAGTAGGATACGGGGCCCCGCTCCTTTACGGGGTAAAGCAGGGAACAAGAGCGGAAGGCCGCAGGGGAAAGAGGTAGGAGCATGCCGAGGGGAGGAGGAGGAGGAGGAAGGGGGCAGAGGGGGAGGGAGGTAGAAGCTGGAGTGCACATAGCAGCAACAGAACTCAAAGAAATACCTGTAAGCTAGGAAGGGGAGATATTAATGAGGAAACCTGCAAAGGGAGTGACAACATAGGCAAGAGAGAGGAGATGGGGAGGGTCAGAGATAGGTCCAGACTGATAAGTACCCCGGGGAAGGCAATGAAGCTAGGTGCAGCCAAATTGAGCTAAATCAAAGCTTGGGGCTAAAAGGGAAGAGACCATATCTACAAGATGTCGTAGATAGCTGGAGCTCAGCAGGCAATATGAGGGGCGTCACAAATACAGAGGAAAATGGGTCAAGTTGTGGAAAGTTAAGATTAAATGGCCAGTTTTGAGGTTATTCTCACATTTGAGGTTTTACGCAGACTATCTCACATACGAACTTTGACGAGATCCAAGTTCGGACTAATAAAGTTGATGGTTAGACGGCTGGGACGGCGGTCCTACAGTCGCCATGTGTGTCTACCCTCGGGCTGGGGCAGCTGCCCTAGAACCTGAGGAAGTCCTGGGGAAGAGGTGGGGTGACACGGCCCTCTGGAGAAGAAAGGAGAGGGAGGGAGTGCCCCAGAGACCCACCGACCCACAGGCAAGGGAGAGAAAGTGGTACTATGCCGCTGACCACTCTCCCAAGTTGATATGTGTTTTATATGTGTTTTTTTCCTGCCCTCATGTATCCCCCGTACCTACTGTGTCTACCCCCCCCCACACTGTCTCCCACACAAGTGGTCCACCGCCGAAGCCCCGCACAGAGCTGAGTACTGCAGAGGTACAGAAGCAGCACCGTAGCGGCTCGATACACCCAAGAGCAACACTAAGAATACAAGGTCAGTACTCCGCACCAACATGCCTCTAACATTTATATCCCACAACACTAAGGGACTAAACTCCCCATGCAAACGAAAGATAGCTCTTACTGATTACAAAAAAAAGGGAGCAGATTTCATCCTTCTCCAGGAAACACACTTCAGTACCACTAGCGCCCCCAAATATTTTGACAAACAATATAACCAAGTATTCCTATCCTCCGCCCTAGAAAAGAAGCGGGGTGTAGCAATCCTAGTTCACAATAGGGTAGGCCTAATAGTAAATAATGTAAAAAAGGACCGAGAGGGCAGGTTCCTGATGCTCGTAGGATCCATAAATGCACTACCCATAACAATAGCCACGCTGTATGCCCCTAATACCCATGAGGCAGAATTCTTTAAGAAGACATTCGGCGTCATAAAAAAATTCAGCGAAGGAGCCCTAATCCTGGGAGGGGACTTCAACGTGGCTATGAACATAACTCTGGATCGTTCAGGGCCTCACAAACACAGAGCCAACCCCGGATCTTCCGCATTAGAGCAAGAATTAAAAGACCTCCAATTAGTGGATGCATGGCGAGAAACCCACCCACTTGACAAACTTTACACCTTCTACTCACACCCACACGACTCATTTAGTAGAATCGATTACTTCTTTGTGTCTAGTAGACTGGTCTCCACGGTCACCCATACGGAGATCCATGATATTTCATGGTCAGACCATGCACCGATCGAGCTAAGGTGCAAGCAGATAGGGCTGGAAAGACCAAGAGCAAACTGGAAACTAAACGACTCCCTTCTAAAGATCCCAGACCTTGAGAGAAAGATCAAAGAGGAGATTAAATACTTCTTCAGGGAAAATAAAGATAGCGTTGACTCACATATAACCCTCTGGGAGGCACATAAAGCAACACTGAGGGGGGTTTTGATTAGCATAGGAGCTCGCAAGAAAAAAGAACGCAACGCAAAAATTATTAAGGTGCAAACAGAGCTAAAACAGCACTGGGAACAACATAGAAGGTTACCCAATGCAGCGACCCTGCAACAAATAAAGGACACCCAGATTAAACTAAACCTCCTGCTCACTTCCCAGGCTGAGAAAGCGTTAAGTTGGTCAAAGAGAAGATTTTTCGAGAAAGCAAACAAACCAGATACCTTACTAGCCAATATGATTAATTCCAAAACACGCAATTATAATATCCAAGCGATAAGGCGAGAAACAGGGGAAATTACCGCCAACCCCAAGCAAATCGTAAGGGAATTCAAAGACTTCTACGCTAAGCTATACGATGGAGATAAAGTAGCTAGATCTCCAGCGAACAAGGAGGCCCTGGTGAATTTTCTAGATAGCTCGAGCATACCCTGTTTGAGCGGGGTGGACAGAGAGGCGATGGGTAGAGACTTTACAATGGAGGAACTATCGGAGGTTATGAAAAACCTGAAACCCTCTAAAGCCCCGGGCCCCGACGGGTACTCGAACCTTTACTACAAAAAATTTAGAAAACAACTAGCCCCCTATCTACTTCGTATGTTCAACCAAGTGCTGAACGGCTCCCAGTTCCCTAGCCAAATGCTCCAAGCGTCCATCTCAGTAATACACAAGACAGGGAAAGACCCAAAGGACTGTAAAAGTTACAGACCTATATCCCTAATTAATTCGGACATCAAAATTTACTCTAAATTGTTGGCCAATAGATTGAGTCTTATCCTACCCAGACTGGTGCACCCAGATCAAGTCGGGTTTATCCAGGGTCGGCAAGCATCAGATAACACCCGACGGATTATTGATCTGATAGAAATAGCCAATCGTAAAGATATACCAGTTATGGCGCTCAGTCTGGATGCGGAAAAAGCGTTTGATAGGATAGACTGGCCATACTTAGAAGCCACGCTTGGAGCGTTCGGAATGGGTGACAAATTAATAAAGGCTATATTGGCGCTATATTCGACCCCGTCGGCTAGGGTTACCCACCAGGGATTCGCTTCAGAACCCTTCCAAATTAAGAGTGGTACGAGACAAGGATGCCCGCTCTCTCCTCTCCTCTTTGCACTGTGTATGGAGCCGCTGGCGGCTCAGATACGAGACAGCAAAGACATCTCAGGTATTGCCATCGGAAACCAGACGCATAAGGTGGCACTCTATGCGGATGACGTATTCCTGACAGTATCCAGGCCCCTCACCTCCTTGCCAAACCTGCTCGATCTGCTGGGACGGTTCAATAGAGTCTCCGGGTTCAAAATTAATCAGAGCAAATCGGAGGCTATTAATATAAACCTCCCTAAACATGTAGAAAAACTAATTGCCCTTAACTTCAATTTCCGCTGGCAAAAACAGCAAATTAAGTATCTGGGGGTCAACATCACGCGGACATATAATACAATTGGCCAAGCTAACTACCCGCGGCTGATACGGACCCTGAGAGAGGATCTCCATAGGTGGGCCAAAAATAAAATTTCATGGATTGGCAAAATCCACTGCGTAAAGATGAACTTGCTCCCTCGCCTCTTATATCTCTTTCAAACACTCCCAGTGCCGCTAAGCTTGAAGGAAACTCTCTCCCTCCAAACTGAGATAGATAAGTTTATCTGGGGAGGTAAGAAGGCGAGAGTGAGCAAACAGATAATGCGCACACAAACGGGGGCGGGAGGGCTAGCGGTACCTTGTTTGTTGTCATACTATCGAGCGGCCCAATTATGTCAAATTGTGCAATGGCACACTAACCCCGACTCTAAAAGGTGGGTCGCGTTGGAAAGAGAGGCCTGCTCCCCATTGGAACTAGAGCACCTGATTTGGTACCCTAAGAAGGTGCGCAATAGCACCAAATTGCCGCTATCCTCAATGACCAACTCGCTGTCAATCTGGGAAAGCACAAGGCTCAAATATGGCCTGACCAGCAGGGCATCGGGCATGACACCAATTTGGAATAACCCCCTCTTTGCTCCGGGCCAGTCCAGCACAGATTTCTCTATCTGGAAACAAAATAACATAAAGCGATTGATTGATCTGGAGGGAAGACAAGGAATAAAAATCTTCGAAATAGTCAAATCAGACTACCATATCCCTAATGCCGAGATCTTTAGGTACCTCCAGATCAGGGCGTTCTATCAAAAAGTGCAGCCAAAATCCCCTATGACAAATTTCGAAAAGCTCTGTCGATCAGGGACATCCACGGTGAGACTCACATCGCAGATGTATAAAGAAGTGACCGGTTCTAGCACGACAGTAAAGGACAAAACCAGATATATGACCCAATGGGAAACAGACCTAGGAGAGGAGTTGGAGGTAGAGGACTGGACAAGGATAGTGACGGCGACCTCCAAAAGCTCTATGTGCACGACCTTAAGGGAGAACGCATATAAAGTAATGATGCGCTGGTATCACACTCCCACAAAATTAGCTAAATTTCTGCCCAGTTACTCCCCATTGTGTCCAAGACAGTGTGGACAGCAGGCAGATTTGTTGCACATGCTGTGGTCCTGCCCCAAAATCGTCCCAGTCTGGGACTCAATTAAGGACTGGTTAAACATTATCACGGGTAAACCCGTCCCATTAGATCCTTGGCTGTTCCTCCTGAACAGACCAGCAATTGGGTTCACTAAAGGAGAAAATAAGTTGATAGCTCACTTTGCTATGGCGATGAGGGGGGAGACTGCAGCACGCTGGAAACAGAACATAATTCCCTCACTCCCAAATATTAGACATAGAATTTGGACGGTATGCCAGTTGGAAATGCTGACAAGCCTGGTCAACGACACTGGCGAAAATTTTGAAAAAGTCTGGGCACCATGGTTAGCCCAGAAAGAAATTCAGGGAGTGGAGAGGACCTCTATTTGGCTTTGATAGAAACAAATGCGTTCTCCCATGAGGAAGTGCTTAACGGTAAAACCCGCACCACACTTAGACACACGCAGCAGCCCCCCCGCCCCCGCCCCCCCCCCCCCCCCCCCCCCACTCCAAAACCCCACCGGCCCCAAGAGGGACCTAGAAGAAAATGAGAGAGACACACTAGTCAAAAGTTAGAGGTCCTACGGGGTATGCACAAAGTCCTCAGACGCAGAGAACCAGCATGAGAGAGGCAGAGGCGGAATCATGGAAGGAGACCCCCCGAACTCCCCCCCCCCCCTCCTTCCCTCCCTTTCTCTCCCCCTCTTTTTGTCTGTCTCTCCCCTCCGACTGCTGGCCGGAGTCCCCCCCCCTGTCTGTCTGTCTACCCCGTATGTCCAAAACCTTCTACCCAATTACAAAGTTGAATGACACATGCAGTAAGCTGATAATGTTTGTTCTTACGAGCCTTTTTACTGTATGCATATTATGTACTGAACAAAACAATAAAAAATATAAGTTGAAAAAAAAAAAAAAAAAGGTGGGGATATATCGCGTATCCCAGCGTACCCCCATTGTATGCCAAGAGATCATGGGGAAAGACAGGTTTGCGGACCTGTCTGAGACATGTGATTGTGCTCACAAGTGTTATTTTATATTTGATCTATAATATGAGTAGTTGAAATGACGTCCTAAGAAGAAATGAAAGTGTTTTTCTTCCTGTTTTTAAACATTGGCAGCACTTCCAGCTGAGGTATTAAGGAGACACGTTGCATAGGGGAGAGAAAAATATTCGTGGCGAGGGAAATAATCTGTGCCCTAACCCCTCCTAAGGCTGTATCCCTATGTAATGGCGCTGTGTTACACAGATCCACAATCTCTCCAGCACACAGATGCCACATCATTTAATATGTGGGTTTCAGTCTCCAATCTCACCTCTCTCCTCCAGTACCTGTCTCTCTGTCTGCCACTGACGCACAAAGGCTAGTGACCTACTTTTTGTTTCTTCACACTCTTCTCCTCGCCGTGTAATGTTCTCAGACTAATCTAAAATTACAGAAAATCTGCAATAACGCCATTATGCAATTTTAATCTTCCAAATTCTCGCAGCTTTCAGTGTGACGGCAGGCAAAAAAACATCTACTTTCTTTCCAACTTCCCAGAGCACTTTCTATAGTCCCTCCATTCAGCTCACAGTGCAACAAGGCATCCAGATGTTGGGTTCTACGGGGAGATGTAATACTGTGGTATTGATACAACTTTACAGATTGCTGGTATGACACCCCCTAGTATACTGTATCAAGGAGTGCAGAAGGATGTAGACACGTTGTAGCCACAAATGCAGGAATAGCATCTTATCTGGGAAATTCAAAATGTATGTGTACAGTATTCACCCATTAAAGAAGTTATGGTGGGTAAAAAAGTGACAAAAACCCTCCAGTGTACAGCAAATAAAAATATCACATGTGAGCACATTCACATGTCTCAGAGAGGTCTGCAGCCCTGCCTTTCCCCATTATCTCTTAGCCGTCCTTCCACTGCAGCCAAGGATTCTGGGAAGTGGCATACAAATGAGCACACAGTGTCACCTTTTCTTCTTCTCCTTTTTAACCTGGAGCCCTATAACCTTATGCCTGCCCAACAAACCTGTGTTAGAACTGAACCATGAGCGCTGCAATATAGGAATCAGTGCCCCATACGTCGGTCCCTATCTTGCCACTACTATACAGTACATACTACATACATGTGCATTTTACATGTGCAGCGTGGATTTCATTTTTGTTTTTTTTCAAATACATCATTGCAAAGCTATTAATCCTTTTGCTCCCAGGGCGGGCGGCGTTGCACGCCTTCGCAATGAGTTACAGGCGCTTCTGGCAGCAAAGGGGTTAACAGATATAGAATAGACATGTGTAAAAAACAAAGTTTAAATGATGTGTTACATGGCCGCGCGCTTGAATGGCATATACTATATATTTTGGAAAGCTGTGTGTCTGGTCGCTATGTATTTGGACACCTCTTCAAATATCGTAACCAGATTTTGCATGACGGTTCCTGAGCTCCAGGAGCAGGTTTTTGTGTGCTTGGATACTATTGGACGCCATTTTGAATCAAGATGGCAGACTGAACCTTTCAAAACTGCACTGATTTTAACCAAATTCGCCAAGTTGTAAGTAGCTGGGCTGAATATAGAAAATCCACGTTTTGCAAATTGGCCGACTACATGTAGGATGCTCCAGAGTGGGAACTGGAAAAAATGTGCGTGTTTTTGCGCCTGATGGAAAAAACAAAAATATAGTTTAGCCAAAAGCATTACAATAAAAATACATAACATTTTTGTAATTAAGAAACAAAAAAAATGTAATTATCCATTTATAAATCTCAGGTTTTTTTTTTTTGTTTCTTAGAATTCATGAGCAACATCGAGTATTTTCAGCTCGTATAGTATAAAAATAAGCGATATTCTGGGTGGCATATAGGTGTATTACAATGATTATTTTCACACTGCGGAGGACATATTTGTGGGACTGCTTCGCTTCAATCTCAGGAACAAATGTATTCTGTGCTTTCTTTTCATTATCTTGTTTTCAGCAAAACTATTTTCCTGTAACTGCTCGTTCCCCGTATTGTGCTAAAGTTTCCCTGGGATTCGTCTGATGATAATGCAGAGAATATTGGAAAAATTATAGATTTGTTTTACTGCAAAACATGATATATTTGTTGCTGGGTTGCAAGGGGGTGTTCATTGCTGAATCTTTAGGGGGCTTTTAGACATCTTCTGTACTCTGCTAAAGAGTGCACAAAAGTTCAACTGATGTACTTGAGATTAGAACAAGAAAACAAAATTATTTTTAACATGTTCAGTGCCAGAGAGGACTGCAGCATATCACTGAGCTACACGTTGTAATATTCCTCTGGTGCCAAATGTGTTATTCCCTAATGCAGGGGTGGCCAACTCCAGTTCCTCAACAGGTCAGGTTTTCAGGATATCCTTGCTTCAGCACAGGTGGCTCAATCAAACTTTGACTGAGCCACTGATTGAGACACCTGTGCTGAAGCAGGGATATCCGTAACCCATGATCTGTTGGTGGCCCCTGAGGACTGGAGTTGCCCCCCTCCACATATCACAGGAGACCATTCTAGAATAAACACACACCGTTTTATAATGAAAAAAAGCTATGCATGTACTTTACAATGATTTATTCATACAACTTTATATAAAATATCCAACTCAATTTAGATAAATACCTGAGACATAGGAATAAATTAAAACTGGATGGGAAAAAGGTCTTTGGCATATCCCCTTATATACATTCATTTTCTGGCTGTGCATCTGCAGATATGCAGAATTCATTCGTTTTTGGAAGACAATGGTTATCATCTCTCGCACCTATTAATCATAAGCAAACGTGATGAAAATGTATACAGACTTTCTGATTAGTCCCTATTGTGTTGCTCATGTACCCAAAACTATTTAGTGCATTAGCTATCCCAAGGAAAGAAGGGGGGTTTAGAGGAAGCAGAAATATATCCACCGTGAGGCTTTAATATTCCATAATGTTACGTCATGTGATACAGTTTCCAGCTAACAGTTTCCAGTTTCTAACAACAACTAACTACAGTGTAAAGAGCGCCATATAACTCGTCCCTAAAGCCTCCTATTGTTTCATATAACTGCTCCCTACATCTCCTCCCTAATTCCTCCTATTGTTCCCTATAACTCCTCCCTAATTCCTCCTATTGTTCCATATAACTCCTCCCTAATTCCTCCTATTGTTCCCTATAACTCCTCCCTAATTCCTCGTATTGTTCCATATAACTCCTCCCTAATTCCTCCTATTGTCCCATATAACTCCTCCCTAATTCCTCCTATTGTTCCATATAACCTCTCCTTAGAACTCCTCCCTAACTTCTCTTACCTCCCCATATTACTGCTCCCTACTATCCCTTCCAATAAAACAATCCCACATATGACTCCTTAATGTAAACAGGACACAACCTATAGCAAAGTGCTGGGTAGAAAGACACATTCAGAATCAGAATCCACTCTTTTAATGTTAATTTGGTGCCAGAATCCCATAGCACTCGGCAAGGATCGGACTGAGTGGGCCTCACTGCAGTATTTGTGCAGGCTCAGCCGTGATTATATATGGAAGCCCCTGTGGGCGATTTCTGACGTGTACCCATAAATGTTTGCTTTGCAGATGAGGAATTATTCTCTCCCCCAGAGCTGCCCATGGGTTTCCCTGAAGCAGGTCCACGCAGAGCAGGAAAAAGCTGCCATCATTTCTCAGGCCAGCCAGAGCTCAAATAAATCCCCCTTTTTTTAGCACTTTCAATTACAGAGACTGCCCTGCCAGCTGATTCTCTGCCGTACATTGGTGCAGTGATTAGCATAAGGTGTCTGTGGATGGAGAGGTTACTAGCCTTCTCTAATAATCAATACGAGAGACCCTTATCCCTATAGCACTCTCTTACTTCTGCTTTACAGGACTTGCAGATGGAATCAAATGCTGGGGAACTACATTGTATATACTGTATGCATTTATTATTATGGCCGCTGGGCAAGGATCTCCCCCCCATTTTGCATGGAGCATGGTTGGCTGGCGGGCAGGCTGGTAGGATTTTAACAGCGGATGTTAAAATAAAGCTGTGACCTTTTCTTCCAACATTGTGTGGTCTCGCATTATTTGGTTTAGCGTCACAAAGGAGGGGCGGCGCATAAAGCCTTTACTGCCCCAGTGCTCTAGCACCTGGGGCTGCAGATACTTCACAAAGGATCCGCCGCGCTGCGATCTCCTCTGCCACGTCCTGAAACTCTGCCTGGCGGTGGGTGGCTCCCGCATGGAGTGATCCACCTTTGGAAAGTCTCTTATCTCTGGAGCTGCAGAGAGTGATTCATTCTTGCCACCAAGGGCCAGGATGGAACGCTTCCTGGCTGTAACCCTCACTATGCTGGTTCTACAGGACCATGTCCGTATCCTAAGGGGGAGTCCCTGCAGCAACCACAAGCTGAGGTGAGTTGGGCCTAGCTGGGGCCTAAGGGGAGACTTCTTGCCTAGTGCAGGGACTACTTTCCTCCCTGCACAAACACACCCTCCCCTCTCTGTGTCCCAGCTCCTACTGACTTCTTCCTGTCTCTGAGCACAACAATGTATCCTTTCCTCAGGCAAAGCTACAAACCCTATTGACTCCCTGGCATCAGGTGGTATCTCTGTCTCTATGGTTGCTGGGAGTTGTAGTCCCTTGAGAGCCTTTCTTTCATTGGGGCTGCGTGCGCTATTTTTGCTGCGCCTGCGCGATGCTGTAATGGCCGCCGCCTGCAACTGCGCATGCGCAACTGTGGGCAGTCCCTGTACTACGGAGCGCCTCTTGTGCCAGTTCTCCCACACTAAAATGGACGCCGCATCTGCGCATGCGTGGACATAAGCAAGATGGCGGAGCCCTGCCTCCGACGCCGCTGGGAGCCCCCGGCGACGCGATCGCCACCGCAGCAGCCTGCACATGAAGTGGGGGTCCCCTGCTTGCCAAGCAGAGGTAAGGGGTTCAAAACGGAGGTCCATTGGGAGCAAGAGGGGACCTGGCTACATACATACATATATACATACATAGAAACACATACATACATACAAGAAAAAAAGAAACAGAAGCTCATCCTGGTAAAGTTACTGGTTTTCGCCTATCCCTTCCCTCATAGCTCCCCCTCCCCTCTATTGCTCTCATGTCCCAGTGTTCCCTCATTACTTTCCCCCCTTTTTTATTTGTATGTTGTTGCCCCAAATAAACACTTCAGCAAGTAAGAAGGTTCCCTTGCTTAATATATGGGATTGGGTTAACCTGCCTGTCCCTACGCATCTATCAGGGTATGCTTGGGCCAGAACAATTTCAGTGCCAAAACGCAAAGAAGTTTGACTTAGAACGCGTGTTTTAGCTATTTGCACTTCTATAAATATATATTGTGTGTCTGTGTGTCTCGCCCTCCCTCCCCTGACAAACTCTTCTGCCAGCAGTGATGTCACTTCCATCATGGAATTTATTTTACAACACAAGGGATTTTTCCTAACAAAACTCTGTAGGTACAGCAAAGAAGTTTAACTTTAAAAAAAAACAGCCTGGTTTGGCTTTTTAACGCAACAATTTCCCACCACACCCCAAAAGTCCATATTTTAGTGGATGCCTTGTGCCAAAGCATAATCCTTTTATTTATCCAATAATGAGTATTGATACTTTAATGTAAAGTAAGTTTTTCTTCTACCAAGAAAAAACTTCAATAAGGTTTTTTACAAAGTTCAGCGACTTAGACATATTTAAATGCAACCGTCTAACCATGCAAAAAAATGCAGATAGAATTTCTCTTTCTCCCAAGGGGGCGCGCAAGATTATACAGGGGGGGGGGGGGCGCGGGCGGTTGCAAAGTCCCTGTGCTCTTTCCCCAAGGCATTTAAATGTGGACCTGACTTAGGCCTCGGTCCCGCTGCGCTCGTTGGCGCGGGCGGCAATGTAGCGAGTTCCCCACCAGCAGGGGAATCCTCGCGAGCCGGTCCCGGTCCCCCCTGGCGGCACAACTGACTACACGCTGTCGCGCGTCAGCCGCTGGAGACACCAGAGAATGGTGTTTTCTAGCTTTGACGCGTGACGTGTGTGGCTGTGAGCCAATGGGGAGGGGAGGCTTCGGGAGGAGGAGAGGCTTCGGGGAGCGGGGAGGAGTGTGGAGTGAAAGCAGGTGAGTGCCTTTCTCTGTGTGTGTGTCTGTGTGTGTGCGTGCCTGTCTGTGTGTGTATGTGTCTGAGTGCGTGAGTGCCTGTCTGTGTGTGTGTGTGCCCGAGTGCCTGCCTCTGTCTGTGTGTGTGTGTGTGTATGAGTGCGTGAGTGCCTGCCTGTGTGTGCGCGCGTGTGTGTGTGTATGAGTGCGTGAGTGCCTGCGTGTGTGTGTGTGCGCGTGTATGAATGAGTGCCTGCGTGTGTGTGTTTAAACTTACCTTCCAGCTCCAGCCCGAGTCCGTGGAGGGAGGGGGGGGGAGAGTAGCGGGTCCCTCCGCTCAAGCCACGCCCCCCCTCCCTGTCAAACCGCCCACCTCCCGATCAAACCTCCCACCTCCCGCCCACCTCCCGCTCCGGCTCCCGCTCCCTACAGACCGCAGATCGCGGTCTGTGTATCTCAGCGCACCGCCTGTCAGCAGCGCAGGTGCGCTGACTCTGGGAGCGGGGCCTTAGCCTTACTACCATCTAGGTTCCTAAAACTTGGTGCCCCAGCAATTGCCAAACCAATTGCTTCCATAGTCAGCTCTATCCTGTCTGCAGGCCATATCCCTAAGACCTGGAAAACTGCCAGAGTTGTCCCAATCTTCCAAAGTGGGGACAAAAACACTGTCTCAAACTACAGGCCAATCTCCCTTCTTCCAAGGGTAAGGGAGGGGGGGAGCGAGCAGGGAGAGGAGGGAGGGGGGGGGGGGGGCGCGAGCAGGAAAGATTGCAGCGCTGCCCTGTATAACGCTCCGTGTACCTGTGTGTTTCCTAGAATGTTTTAGTTAGGGCTTAGTGCAGGTTTAACATGGAATGTAAAGTCCGAGAGCAGGCAGTGCTAAACTCCAGGGATTAAAGCAATACGGGCCAGCGACACACAGATAACAGATTAAAATACTCCTCCTGGCTCACAAATTCAATCCATGCAGGGCCCTTCCCAGCCAATTGGACAGAGCAAAAAAATAAATAGATTTCATTAATTAAAAAAAAGGGATGCACAAAATCATCAATTTATTTTCCAATCGGAAATGCTGCAATGCACGGGGGGGGGGGGGGGAGATTTGCATAAATCAGAGTCAGTAGGGAGGGGGCTTATCTTAAGGAGATAACCTGCATTGTACAAAGGGTCTGCCTGTCACTGCTCTAACGGGATACAATCCGCATAAACTGGTTCCAAAACACACAGCTCCTCTGGCTAAAGACTTTCCGGGTAGAGCAGGGGCGGCCAACTCCAGTCCTCAAGGGCCACCAACAGGCCAAGTTTTAAGGATATCCCTGCTTCAGCACAGGTGGCTCAATCTTCAACTGAGCCACTGATTGAGCCACCTGTGCTGAAGCAGCTATACCCTTAAAACCTGGCCGGTTAGTGGCCATTGAGGACTGGAGTTGGAGACCCCTCTTCTAGACAAGAAACTGAAAGTGAAAAGGTTAAATGTGTAACCCCTGCATTGCCATAGTGGCATGACAAATACAGTGAACGATAAAATGTATTAAAAACAACGTTTCTGTGTTAATCACAGGGAACCAAATATTTCAGTATTTTTTTTTTTTTAAATTACGTTTTTTTTCCGCTTTTCTTTTACGTCCTTTATTATTGGGCAGAAAAGAAGAGAAGAATCCGGCCGTTTTGGACAGCATAAGACTGACCAGTGTGTTTCAGGGATTGAAGTTGCCGCAGTGCGATCTTTGCGCACTGGTCATTGTAGAGTATCTGCATTTTATTACACACCGATAGTGCTCGGGGAACTAAATGACAATTCCTGGTAGTATCTTATTTAGTAAAAGCCGCGTACGGCGCCATGGCGGGTGGAAGTCCCCCCGGTTCCTCGGCGTTGTGCCATGGAGCGATTGGCCCGCAGATGATAAATTCAGCATCATGTTAAACAGGCAGCATCACTTTCCTGCCAAGACCCAGCGTTCCCCGACACTTCTTCCTCTCGCGTCTTGCCAAAAGTTTTTCTATGCACAAGGGAGACATGATTATGAAAATCAACTCTCTGCGTCAGTGGAACGGGCTTGGGGATATTTTCTTGGACGTGTGTGTGAAACGCCTGTCTTATCCTCCGTCCCGCGGCCAGACTTACAGAGCTCTGCGGCCGCTGCTTTTGTAGATTAGTTGTTGTTGGAAGATCACTTGTATTGTGAGTTAACTGCAGCGAACATCAGCAGACTTCACTAGGACCATGTCACATACAGTTATCAGTGAGTTTCGGAGGCTCTGAGTTATCGGGTCTGAATTAACTTGATACATTAGGCTCCGGCCCCGCTGCCTGCGCTGCACGCGCGCCTGCGAGGCTGGCGGTGCGTGCAGCCGAATTCCCCGGTCTGCAGAGAGCTGCAGGGGGAAAGACGGGAGGGGAGGGGGGGGAGAGGGGGAGGCGCGGCTGTGACGTCACCCGGCAGGTTCTCCCTCATTGGCTTAATCACCGGGGGCGTGGCCTAGCGCTCCGTCACGACTCCTGCTCTCAATTTTCGAGAGCAGGAGTTTGTCGGCGCAGTGGCCCCTCCACGCAGCGGCCCCGGCCCCATTGTGGGGCGACTCTTGTCCCTGCAGCATCCGCCACAGCGGGCGCTGCAGTAGCCAGCGGGGACCTGGCCTTAGGATCACCCACTTAAATATTTTACTTCCCCTCATACATTCCTCAAGGATCAGCCTTTTTCATCAACCCCTTATACAGTATATATACACTAAAAGATGCCTCTTTATACTTCAGTCAAGAACTCCTTGGTCCAACAGATCAAATTTTCAGGATATCCCTGCTTCAGCTCAGGAGGCTCAATAAGTCCCTGTGTCAGCACAGCTGGTTCAATCAGTGGCTCAGGCTTCGATTGAGCCACCTGTGCTGACGCAGGGATATCCTAAAAACCTGACCTGTTGGGGGGGCTTGAGGACTGGAGTTGGGAACCCCTGCCTTAATATCACAGATGCCCCCATTAAAGCTGCAATCCCCCCAGAAGCTTATTGAGTTTAACTCGTGTTGTTAGTATCTTGCCCCCTGCGCATATCCTGCTATTTAAAAAAAAAAAACTTTTCTTTTAGTGTTAAAAGTCACGAGTTGTCAGTAGGATATATTTTATTAGATTGTGCCTGGGTTATGCCCAACATTTTTTAACATATACATATATTCTTATTATCTTACCCTCCCCCCCCACACCCCACCACCACTTCCAAGACTAGCACATTTACAACTTGGCTTCTCCTTCTCAGCAAGTGAAGGGGTTAACGATTCAGGAAGCAAAAGGTCAAGGCGCGCACTTGAGGCCTGGTGATTTGAAATGATGCGGTTTGCAGTGTTACACGTTCAACAACTCACCCAAGACCTGGTACCCAGAAAATAATGATACGGTGAAAGGATAAATCAATAGAACACAGAGGAAAGGTCACGGGGTCACGGCCTGTGAGCCTTGCGTGCAGTTCAGGAGCACGACTGCACTATCCTGCCTGTTTTTATCTGTTAATTCTTCCTCGTCACATGCACTCAATAATACTCCTAAGATCCAGTGTCTTGGGTGAGGTCAGTAAGTATTGCGTGGCTGTATTATGTATGTATTAGTGGTGTAACTACTATTTATGGCCCCACCTGCGAAAAAATGTAGAACCCCCTCCCCCCCTAGGGTGACCAGATTTGGAAACGGATCAGGGGCGCACTCACATCCAGATATATCAAATAAAAAATAAAAAAACACAGATAAGTGATAATCAAAAAGAGAAAATAGATTCCTCGCTCCCATATTCCGTGAATAGTAAGGGCTGCGCGGTTGTTAGGAGTAACCGCCTCGTGGTGATCTCGTGATGTCGTCCGTCAGGGTAGATTGCAAATCATTTTCTTTTTTTTTTTTTTAACACAATAGTTTTTTTATTAAAAAAAATTTAGGGAGAGGGGGAAATGAAGAAAATAAAAAATGGGGAGGAGGGAAGGGTACAAAAAAAATAGAGATGGGAGAAAGTACGCATTCATTTACATTTTTACCTAGCAAGACTTCTTAAAATATTCTATCACACAGTTAATATAAATATCAACCTTTTTTTTTACAACAAAAATAAGTGGGTATTAATTTCTGGGTGACTTTCATTCAGAATCCAAGGTAACCACACCTTCTGAAAATCTGTGTAGGTGTCGTTATTAAGACTAACCAGTTTTTCCATGTAGCAAATCTGCCAGACTTTATTTTTAACTTTGGGGATTGAGGAAATGATTGTTTTCTGCTTTTTGTTATTTTTTTTATTATTATTATTATTATTATTATTAATGAAAGTTTTTTTTTGCCTTTCTGAAAGTGTTTTTTTTTTTTTTTTTAAATGCAACCGCAAGTTTTTAGGAGGAAGAGAACCCCCCGTTATGTTCCTGGGAATCCGTCGCCATTGTGTAGGATGCCGAGTTGTTCGTAGCTGGTTTGTGTTCATTGGCAGTACTGGCTTATTTGGGACTCGTTTCCATCTTGATTTTAATTTTGTGTGTGTTCTGCGGCTGTGCAGGGCTGAGAATGTGAAGACTTCCTCTTTTTTTTCCCTCCCAAACAATGTTTTATTTTTGGAACAGCAGTTGTTTTTTTTACAGTAAGTTATACTATTTTTTTGCGTCGGGGTAGATGGTCGGAGGTACACGTATGGGGAGGTATGGGGAGGAGAATTCCATACAGAAAAGATAGAGGGCACAAAAAATAGTGCAGAACAAATCAATTAAAAAGTAATGCACTCACAAGCACAAAGTGGTAACAAGCAGTGGGGTTACCCTGGGTCAGGCAAACCAGATTTGTCTTGGCAAAAACCGGGACAAATGTCACGCATGCACGATTGGCACTTCCCGCTGCGCGTGTGCAATCGGCACGAATGGCGTTTGCCAGTCGCTCATGCGCGTTCGCGATCGCCAGGGGGGGAAAAAACGGGACTGTGTTGGCTAAACCGGGACATCTGGTCACCCTACCCCTCTCACTCTCCCCCCTCCTATCTCACTCAATCCCTACTCCTCCCTCACTCAAGTGCCCCCTCCCACTCAATTCCTCCCTCTCACACTCAATCCTCCTCCCACTCAGTGCCCCCTCCCTCTCGCACTCAATCTACCCTCACACTCTATCCCCTCTCACCTCCCTCACACTCCATCTCCCATCTGTGCAATCTCTTCTGATTACACTTCTCTGTCTTGGCTTTAAACTGGTCGGTTGCAAACTCACCAGAATTGCTTTACAAAAAAACATGCACGTGAAAAATACGTGGATTAACAAAGTGCCCGCAGGTGCAAGGTTCCACAAACACTCCTATCGCAAAGAGATTAAGTAATGATTGTGGAAGAAGAAGAATGTTTCCAAAGAATGTGGTAACTTTGGAAACATTCAAATACAGTATGAAAATGGATTTACAAATACTTATACATGTATTAGTTGGAAGGAGGTTTAGGTAGAAGCAGAGAGGGGGGAGGAATCTCCTTGTGGATAGCATCCACCTTGCCTTTCCTGTAGTTGGCAAATGTTAGAGAAGTGAAAGAAGCGTGGGAAGTGGAGAAGGTCGGAGGAGTGAGTCAAATACAGAGAAAAGACAGCGTGGATTGGAATTGTGAGTGTTGATAAGTGAGGAAAAGTAGTGTTGTTTGGCCTTAGAAAGAGCAGAGTTAAAAAGGGAGAGGAGAAATTTATAGTCCAGAAAATAATCCTGGATGTGAGATTTCTTCCATAGGCGTTCAGGGCAGCGAGTGCAAGGGGAGCATGTTTGTGAATTTATCCAAAGCCATGGGTTAGAGAGAGACGAGTGTGCCGGAGCCGAGAAGGGGCATATAGATCAAGAGAGGATAGAGTTGTAAGAGTTGACAAGATTGTCAGGCTCAGAGGAACGAGAGAGAGAAGAGAGGTTAGCATTCAGGGTAGAGGTCAGAGCAGAGGTCAATGGAGTGAAGGTCTGGAGAGTAACGAGTAGAAAAGGTAGAATGGGTGAGGGGAATCAGTAATGGTGAATTATAGGATTTGATGGTCAGAGAGAGGAAAGGGGAGACAGAGAAATCAGAAAGGGAACAGTTTTTAGTAAAGACCAGCTCTAAATAGTGACCATTCTTGTGAGTGCTGAAATTGGGCCGTTGGTGGAGGTCGACGGAGAATGTTAAAGAGAGAAGGTAAGATGCCCAGGAGATTGAGGGGTCATCAATATGACAGTTGAAGTCCCCCAGTAAAAGGATAAGAGAGTCAGAGGAGAGAAAGGAGGAAAGCCAGGATTCAAAGTCAGAGAGAAAGTTGAGGGTAGAGGCTATGGAGGTAGGTGGTCTGCTTGATGATCAGTATCTTTAAGAAACACACCACCCTCCTTTCTCTGTACTTTACATTTCCACTCTCCATTCCTTACAGAGTGTAAGCTCCCAGGACCAGGACACCTTACCTACTGCACCAGTGTATGTTTATCTTGTAATGTTGTTATTCTTCTCACACCCTATTAACCTGCTCAGTAGAGTATGTTGGCGCATTATCAACAAATTATAATATCTCTGTATTGATTGTTATCGTTGTGCTGTTAAGAATAAGACTATGAAGCCAAGTTGTTGTACTTACTTACTGTAGTTTAAGCAAAAATATTATGCGTATTGCTTTTTCTACCCTTTTTTCAGCTTTTTTGTGTATTTAGTGGTTTTCTGCCTTGGTGAAATATTGATGTGAAACACGTTCTTTGGCATGTGGATTCCAACAGCTTTTCTCTAACTAGCTCCTAACAAAAGCCGTATGTATCAGCTTATATTACACTATATTCGTTAGTCTGCTTTTCCAGGGATAGACTTGAAAAACGTAAAAAGCTACAATACACACCCATGGTATAAATGGTATATGGCTGAGCTGAGCAATCCCAATACACAGTATGACGTTTGATAGAAATAAACCATTAACCCATTGCATTACAAGCGTTGCGGGACTCTCTGGCAAGAAGTAGGTTAACGATCATTATGAATTGTGTGACAAATGTGAGCAGAGAAAGTGCTACGTTAGAGTAACTCTAATATGTTTTCTAAGTAGGACTGTAACCCTAGTGATTTATTACAAATATGTATATTCAGTCAGGAAATAAACCTTGTACATATCGATTCCAGGTGTGTCAGACACAGATTATGTTGATCATATGTATTTTTTATATATATATATATATATATATATATATATATATAAAGCAGAAAGTAGCCGTGTTAGTCCAGTTGCAATAGTGCAGAATAAATTAGTTCATATATGAGTATATATATAATAGCATGTTCTTGTATAGCGCTGCTAGTTGTACGCAGTGCTTTACAGAGGCATTTTGCAGGCACAGGTCCCTGCCCTGTGGAGCTTACAATCTATGTTTTTTTGTGCCTGAAGGCACAGGGAGATAAAGTGACTTGCCCAAGGTCACAAGGAGCCAACACTGGGAATTGAACCAGGCTCCCCTGCAACCATCTCAGTGTCAATCAGTGTCGTGTGTGTGTGTGTGTGTGTGTGTGTGTGTGTGTGTGTGTGTGTGTGTGTGTGTGTGTGTGTGTGTGTGTGTGTGTGTGTGTGTGTGTGTGTGTGTGTGTGTGTGTGTGTGTGTGTGTGTGTGTGTGTGTGTGTGTGTGTGATATATATATATATATATATATATATATATATATATATATATATATATATATATATTAGCTCCAACTGAGGAACTGTGAGTGTGCAGGGTTCATTCTAACATTTTTCAGATGTGCTTAAAAACCAACAATGACTGAGTAATAAAGACTTTATGATTGATCTCCAACTCATTTGTTACATGGGCACTGAGCCTTAACTCTCCTGCACCCTTACTCCTGTAGGGCAGCTCTGAATTAATGACCGTGTTTGGTTTCTAATGCCCTATACCCAGACGGACGCTCACTTTCATTTTTTACTTCGAATAAAATATTGGCAAATATGTACATATATCAGCGGATCCCTGGAAAGCCATTTTTTTTTTTGCCTGGCTCTGGCTGAATAGGTTTTGGGATCGCCTGCTGTATTGTTCTGTAACATTTTTATTGCACCTGTGGGGAATCAGGCTATTCATGCATCATAAATATGTCACAAATCCATGCTAACATATTGCAGTCACTCCAATGAAAAGGGCCCACTAAATACAAAATATATATATGGGTATGAAATAAAGAGGCCGTTAGAACAGAGCAGCAACTTGTCACTATTGCAGAATGCTTGTAGACAGACTTTACAAACCGTGCCTGCATTTTGCCGTCGAAGTTCCGATGTGAGACAGACTTTGGGTGGGGACAGGCAGAGGAACGCAAGTCTCGGATCAACGAACTGGGCACAGAAATATAATACAAAAACAGACTTAGCTGTATATTGCAGGATATCAGTTGTTTTGTGTTGTTGTTTTCAACTGAATAAAATTGCAAATAAAAGGGATTTGCTTTTGTCTTTGATTTCCGGATAAAGTTTTTTTTTACCGAATTTTAACTGGTTATTCGCTAGGATATTCGGTGGAATTCGGTGGAATTCCTTAATGCCCATTAACCATTGCGCACAGGAAGCCTGGTCTAGTAATTCACCCCCTTTGGGATGGAATCAGTTATGGTTAAACCGCTTTCCTGCTAGAGAGGCGTTTACCAAATGTTGCAGCCATAGTGATTCTCTGACCCAAAGAGCTAGCAATCAGATTGTAATACCAAAGGTCCCAAGCAGAGGGTGCTGCGATTCAAACTCTCCCACTCCAAGTACAATGTCATTATCCCTCATCCCATCATTTTACTATTGCGACAGTCACAGGAACCTACTTTATATGAGCAGTTCCTCCTGCTTGGTTTTCTTCCCCAACCCCTTCACCCCCACCCCCATGTTATTTTCCGCGTGGGAAGCAGGGGGTCTCCGTAGAGGAATCCGTTATCTCGGCTCCGGAGACGACCTGCTTCCCACGATACTTACCGGCCAGTAACATCCCCTCCAGGAGAAACAACATGGTCTTTAAATCTCCCCCATGATACAACCAGGAAGTAACTGGCAGGATCCTCCCGGGTATGTATCGTGGGTACCAGAGGGTCCCCAGAAATATAAACAGAGAGTGAGGGGCACAAGGAGAAGTTCTTCTTTAAAGGGCAGCGAAAATGAATTCGGGGTTCTTTCTATATCCACTGAAGGGGCAGGTCGAGACGATTTGAGGATTTTCCTCCGCTTCAGTGGATATAGAAGAAGGATGTTATAAATAAGTGGGGTTTTAGTAGGTGCCAGAACGCGATGCATAAAAATGAACCAATATCTAAACTACAATAAATAAGTCAGCATTCAGTACAGAAACTTGGTAGAAGACTCGTGTAGCTTTGTTAGTAGTCCAGCGGCATCCGTAATAATTATAGGTTGAACTTGATGGACGGAAGTCTTTTTTCAACCTCATCTACTATGTAACTATGTAATTTTACAAACATCTAAATTAAGTTTCTTGTTGAAGCCTAAAGAAAAAATAAAGCGTGGTAACACCGTTCCCCCCCTCCTCCCCCCCCCCCGAGACCCCCCTCCGCAGTTTCTCGCAGTCTTCACTGTCATCAAAGGGTAGAACCAATCATCCCGTGCATCCTCTCCTAGCCGAGCTCTGTATTAACTAGCCTACCATGTGCCATCACCCTGTTTGTTTCCTGCTCATCTACATACAAATACTCCACGGCTGACATCGCACATCCTGCCCCCCAGCCCTGCAGGATGATTATAATGGGCAGGTACAAAAAGCTTTCAAAGCCTTCCCGAAAACTTCAAACGGTCCCGGCGCCCGAGGAATGAAAGAGAAACTAAAAAGAAAAGGGTCCGCGGTGCTGGATGTTGATATTATTTCCCTCTCTGTTCCAGCTGCTGGTTGGATTAATTATAGATGTTTCTGCTTCTTCTTTCTTTTTTTTAACACTTTATGCCTGCTTGCAGAAGATTAAAAAAAAAAAAAAAAATAGACATGAAACGTCAAATTTCGGTACTGGAAGTATCATTTTTATTCTTTTTTTGCCTGATTCTTTTTGTTTAATTATGCTTTGATCAAAGTCCACGGTTCTGCATTCCTGTCTCTGCACCTCGAGGCTGCATTTCATGAAGATGCAGAGTCTGGCTCTACTCGCTGGGTATATAGAAACTCGGAATGTGACCAAGGTTGGCAGATGGCTTCTCCAAAAATACAGGACACAAGGGTGAAAGGTGCAATGCGCTCGAGACACACACCCCTCTTACTGCTCCATGCTGTTTCCTCCTCTCCATGGCTCCTGACACCTCCTCCTGATTGGATGCATTTCCCAGCAGCAGCCAATCAGGATGGAGGAAGCTGCCCAGACCCCTGCAGGTCCGGTCACTAGAGAGGTAATACCAGTATACACATACATGTCCAGAGAGGTAATACCAGTATACACATACATGTCCAGAGAGGTAATACCAGGCACATACACATGGAGTATTACCTCTTATTTTTACTGGACAGTGTCCAAAAACAAGACAGTCCGGTTCAATACCAGACACCTGGCAACCCTAAATGTGACGGCAGTTAAAAACCACTTTGCCAACCGCGTCTGGCCATCTTCCTATCTGGTGTAGAACCGCAGACCTTATTAGATCCCTTGCTATCTTTCATATTTAGGATTGAGCCTAATGTCTATCCCAAACATGCTTCAATTCCCTTACTGTATTAGCCCCTATATTACCAATGTCTCCCAGCTGCAAAACGGAGGCAATTTGGGCACACTAGATTTATCAAAGGAAAATAATCCCACTGCTTTCCCCAGGGATGCTTTTTTCTGATGCATGTCTTCATTGAGAAAAAAACCCACATTTTCCACTTAGGGGCAGAACGAGTCACCGGTGGAGCTGGGGCAGTGGCGGTGACGGAGGGTGCCCACCCAGGTTTCATAGTATTTCAAGTATTACATGTTTATTTCCTTAGCCTGAAGAAATTAATATCCCAGGTTAGAGATGAACCTCACTTTCATGGAGTGGTCTTTCGACCCCAAATAAGGTGATAGACATCACAAAAGCCTGAGATAATGTAACTTCTCTGCAGCAAAACCAATAAGTCCCCAAGGACAGAATAAGGAGGGATCTTCCAATCCCAGGCATATAACACGACACTGAGTGACAAGCCTGTCTCCGGAGGAGGCTCGCAGGGCCGGCGCAGGGCTGTGTGCTAGTGTAGGCGACGGTCCATTGTAACACCCCCTGGCTCTAACAGACTACGAATATTTTTAAATGAACGGGCAGGTACTTCAGAGTCATAAAAATGGTAACTTAAAAAAACAAGATCCGTTTATTTTTTGGGCAGCTGAAGCAGTGATGCTCTGTTAACGCTTCAGCTGCCGGAAGACCCCTACGTGACAGCTTGGCGTAGTACATGGGTGGGCTACTCCAGTCCTCAAGGGCCACCAACAGGACTGAGTCTCTGCTCGAGCCACCTGTGCTGAAGCAGGGATATCCTTGAAACCTGAGCTGTTAGTGGCCCTTGAGGACTGGAGTTGCCCTTACCTGGTGCAGCAGGACAGGCCTGCCAAAAGGTGAATGGAAAAGGAGAATATTCTACGTGCGTTCGATAGGCGTCGCTGCCCACGATCCCCGCCTAGAAAAGGAGCATTATAGCATGACGCCCCGTACGTCACAGGGACCCTAGAGTCACAGTTATTATGACGTGCAGGATATGTGTTGATGGACTGAAGGGGACACAGAGGCACATTCCCTTCCCCAGTGCTTACATGTGTTTGTGTTATTGTCACCATTTAGCAGAGAAGTCAATGGGACGAAGCGTGGCTGATAAATGTTTATTTTAACAGAAGATTATTTCCAATAATAATTGAAACAGAAAACAAAGAACAGGGTGTTTTGAGTGTACTTTTTAATGCCATAGTACCACAGACCCTCCCGCACGTGCAATCATGTAATCACATGAGTGCGGCATCACTGACGTACAGTATGTATGTATATCTTTATTTGAAGAGCGCCCACAGCGATACTTAACGCTTTACAAGAGAGACAATACAGGACAGGGAATTATAGTACAACGGGTGCAAAAAACAAGACCAGATAATAGGAAAGGAAATCTCTGCCCGAAGAGCTTACAATCTAAGGGCTGGGACCCGCTGCGCTCGGCAGCGCAGACGGCCGCGCGAGCGTTCCCCACCAGCAGGGGAATCCTCCCTAGCCGGTCCCAGTCCCCCCTCGCTGACGGCTCACTACGCACTGTGACGCGTCAGCCGGCAGGGGATTCAAGAAAATTGTGATCCCGAGCGGTGACGTGTCACGTGGTGCTCTGATGAGCCAATCAGCGGCGGGGGCGGGAGCGGTCATCAGGCAGCTTCCTACTCAAGGTAGTGTGTGTGTGTGTGCGCGTGTTTTGTGGCAGAAGGGGGAGGGAGCTGCTTACCTTACAGCAGCCCACAGCAGCTCCCTCCTGCAGCCCGAGTCCGTGGAGGGAGGGAGGGGGGGAGTAGCGGGTCCCTCCGCTCAAGCCACGCCCCCTCCCGCTCCCTACAGACCGCATATCGCGGTCTGTGTCTGTCAGCGCCCCGACTGTCTGCAGTGCGGGTGCGCTGACTGAGGGAGCGGGGCCTAGCCTTACGTGGTATATTGGGAAATTTACAGAGGCAGCAGGTGAGGGAATAAGTGCAGTAGATGGCAGTTTTGGCCAGGAGTGACTGTGGGTGTGTGACAGTAGCCATGAGTCCAGGCTTAGTTCATGTAAGAGGTGAGTTTTCAGGTTAAAGGTGGGAAAATTAGGTTCTTGGCTTACAATGAGGGTGTATGAGTCACACAGGTAAGGGGCAGTAGGGGAAAAGGTTTTAAGGTGAGAAAGAGCAGTAGAGGTTAAAGGGGTGGAAATTAAACCTTCAAGTAGTTCCCCCACTATTGAAGTCAGGCTTACAGGTCTGTAACTTCCCGGTTGTGATCTAACTCCCTTTTTAAATATAGGCACCACATCTGCTTTACGCCAATCTTGTGGTACTGAGCCTGTGGAAATGAAGTCCTTGATTATTAAATATAATTGTTTGGCTATTTCTGAGCTTAACTTAAGTAGGTTCTTGGCTTACAATGAGGGTGTAGGAGTCACACAGGTAAGGGGCGGTGAGGGAAAACGTTTTAAGGCGAGAAAGAGCAGTAGAGGTTAAAGGGGTGGAAAGGAGAGAATTATGGGTAGAACGCAGGAGGTGAGCTGGGGCATCAAAGAGCTGTCAGCGGGCTCTGACCACTTGAACAGAAGAGGAGGGGACTTCTCTTCTGTTCCTCGTCATCAGATCGTGTTCAGTGAGCTCCCCTAGTACACAATCAAAAATCCTATGACACGGCTATGACGGCTATGACATCACAGAAGTGGTCGCTACATCATTGGGAACTCCCCCAAAATACTTAAAGCAAAATCTGTGCGGTGATGCTGGAACCCTCTTGGAGCTGAAGTTAACAAGTGAAGCATGCACACTGGCTGGCCTTTCCTTCGTGCAATGCATCTTGGGAAAGACTTCGGTCTTTGGGCCTTGCTGTCAGTCACCGGTGAGAATAGGAAAGTTGTACCCCAGAATGCATAGCGTGACCACAGGCGCTCTGCCGCTTTGCATGCTGGAGCGCTGCTGGAGAATGAATGCTGCTGCCCTCACTTTGTTGTTCTAGGCAGTGCCGAATTAAGGGGCGGGCTGGCCGGGCACTTGCCCGGGATGCCAATAGAAAAGGGGCGATGCGCGCTACGACCCAGGCGACATCTTTTAATGTCTGAGTCCTGCGCATGCTCGTCAAGGTCGAAGGACATTTAAAGATGGTGTCGGAGTGGCGGGCGCACGTGGGACTCGAAGCGGTGGCAGCAGCAGGAAGGGACATTGGCGGAGCAGCGGCGTGGGACAGAGCGTGCAGGACACGTCCTGCGCCGCCACTCTGGCAATGTCCCTTACTGCTGCCGCCGCTCGGAGTTCCACGCCTGCCGCTCCGACCAGCCATCTTTAAATATCCCTCGGCATTGATGAGGCAGCGCAGGACTCAGACATTTAAAGATGGTGCCAGGGTGGGAGGGTACACACACACACTTACCTTTGGCCGTCTACTCTTTCAATATCCTGACGTCACGTGGCAACGTGTTTCCATGACGACGGGACATTATGCGGTGTTACGTTGTTATGTCAAACCGTACCATTGTGACGCTGCAGGAGGAGGGGCGACCTGTCCGGGGCGCACTACTCCCTCGGTCCAACTCCAGTCCTCTAGTATAATGACCAACTCCAGTCCTCAAGGGCCACCAACAGAACAGGTTTTCAGGATATCCCTGCTTCAGCACAGGTGACTCAGTCTTCGACCTGAGCAGGTATATCCTGAAAACCTGACCTGTTGGTGGCCCCTGAGGACTGAAGTTACCCACCCCTGCTCTAGAAAAATGCCTGGAACCAGCTCTGGATGGCTGCAATGCATTGGAACGCAGCTGGAATTCACCCCTTCAGTGCAGAAGGGAGCAGCCCCTTTTCGTCACTAAACCGCTTAAAGAAAACAAAGCCCAAATGTTGAATTTGCAACACTACTACCCCGTGCATCTTCTGCAAAGCCCTGTGGAAGTGGTGGTGGTGCACGTGATGCTGTTACAGTAATAAGGTAACCCAGCGAAAGTGTACGTCCCGGAGTGCTGAAGTCTCATCCCTGGAGAGAGCCGTGTCATTTGTACTGTTACATTCCCCCTTTGATCATTTATGCAGATCCTCTTTGCTATTAAAGGGTAATTTGCTTAGTATGCATCACCATAAAGGTCCGGAGGGAGCGGCAGCGCGTTCTGATTAGGAACGCGACAAATACATTTTATTAATAATTCCTTTATGGCAAATTGAGGGTTATTAGCCAGTCAGTCAGGGCAGGGACTGGAATAATAGATGAGATTTAGAAAACTCCATTGGATATATTGTCTGAGGGCTTCAGGGAGGCTGATAATCTCAACAAGGATGTGCATTTAATTATTTAATGTACAGTAGTTGTGCCACATAACTCTGCCACTCCATATAAGTGGCCCAATAAACTGCACCAGCGAGGCTACCAAATGTCTTAGAAATCCTCTTATTTGTAGGAAAACAAGGACTTCAGATTCCAGGAGGACTTTGAAATAGATGTAACAGAGCAGGATCGGCCACGTGAGATCATTTAGATGGGCAGAGTGCAGAAAACTGCACCAAATTCCTGACGTTTTACTGCATTCCTGCAAAAAGGATTTTTATTTTACCGTCATTTAAGAGCCGTTTGTGGGCTCTGGGTCCCTCTGCCACAACCACTGCATAATTATGTGCAAATGCCCGAAAGGAGACTTGTTTTATGCCGATTGTAGAGATCCTCCTCTAACATAGAAGAGATGAGCAATTTGTACTAAATACGTTTTTTTTTGTCTGTTAGGAGCTTAGGTGATTTTTACTGCAAATTCGCGGTCGGGATGAGAACATTTTCTGGGGATTCGGGCCTTGTGATTCTATTTGGAAGCAAAACATTCCAAAATAACCATTGTTCACTATAATAAACATAGCTCACTATAATAAACATAGCTCACTATAATAAACATAGCTCCTCTGGCACTGGTCGGGTGCAAGATGCAGAGGTCTATTTAACAAGACAAAGAGGTGCAATTCTTGGGCACTAAACAGTTTTCCGGATGTACCTGTGTGAAAGAAAAAGAATTGGGGAGCATTCAAGGTGGGGGTTTCCCTTTGATGCATATGTTTGTTATTCTTCTGCCCTGATGCATTAAGTTCCTTGTTCATGAAGCCGCCCCTCTTCCCGATAAGTCAAGCATTTTCTAAAAACAAACAAAATCTTTGCTTGATCCATGGTTACATTTTTGCGAGGAAGCCAGTTACATTATTAGGCTCTTTACAAAAATAATTTTTTGCTTTCATCTAACTGCCTTTGTCCCTAAATCCCTCTTAGGCGCGTCCACAGTAACAGCGACAGCGCGAGCGACCGCGCACGCCAAAATAAAAATGCTGGAAGACAATGCGCGCAGCCATAGAGCGCGTGCGCACGAGCGCGTCGGGGAGACCGATACGTCGCCAGACAAACTTGTTTGACTTTGCTGCGCGACGGTCGGGTCACGTGCGCGGTTCAGCCAGTGAGGGCGAACCGCTCACGTGACGTCGCAGGCACGCCCTCGCCACGCCTCCCCATCGCGCAATCCTACAGGCCACGGATCGCTTCTAGCACAGGCGTGCGTGACGTCATGCGCTCCGTCGCGCGTGTGCACTATATCCGAGGTCTTACTATCAGATATATACCGCAGCAAGAGTTCTTGTGTATTTTAGGCTTTTGGGCTACCATTGAAAAATCTGGCAAACCTCATTTAAGTTAGGAACCACAAAATAAATATGGCAGACGTGGTGTTACTGGCAGCTTGTGGCTTGCAATATTCTGCAACTCTGCTGCAAGTGGCACGGAGCCATCACGGATAGACAAGGGAGATGGAAGGGGTACAGGGTGCTGCAGCCTCCCTGGGCTTATACATTTTGACATTATGGAAATGTGTTTACGTTACTGGTTTCCTATGCACAACACACCCACACCTAAAAATAGTTCCTACCCCCCCCCCCCCCCACCGAGGGACTATATTCATCCCCTATATACTCTTCACTGGTGCTCCCCAAACATTTGCCTCGTTCTTTACACTATATCATGTCCTTCCAATGTGGTGTTGAAGCTGATGGATAAAAAGAAAGTGGAATTATTTCATGCCAGAAGGTGGAGGAAAGAGGCGGGTGAGAGGGAGCGGGACATCGGAGACAGACAATTTTAATTCCTTGAACATTGAAAAAAGCAAAGTGTTGCAGGGCCGCTGGAAAGCAAATGGTTAAAGCAGAAACTCCCTTTTTCTGATCCGCCTTCTGCAAATATGCAGATTTAACCAGCGGCATTTTACCCGTGGATAATGCCGAATGTCGCGGTATAACGCAGAATATAACAAGGCACCAGCGCCGGTAATAAACCTGACTACATGTGTAGTCTTTTTCCTACTGTTCATTGTCTCAATGTTAGACACTGGCAGGATATCCTGGGCATTTGCTGTTGAAACCTTTTTGCGTCGGTGCCTGTAACTTCTCCCAAAATAAGCAACGTTCTCTAAGGCTGCAGTTATAGTGCCGGCGACGCATCGTCGCCCGAAAACAAATGCATTGTCGTCGCTGCGGGCGCTTATAGTAAGCGCGACGGCGACAAAGCGACGGGGAGATGTGGCGACGCAATTTTTTGCAGCCGGGAATATTTGCTTTTTCAGGCGCTGTCGCCTCATGTGACAGCCCCTGAACCAATCAATGGCCTGGTCGCCCGCAACGCCGCCGCAAAGCGAAATACAACTTTTGCTAGCAGCGACGGGTGACGTCACGCGTCGCGGTCGCGGGCACTATACGCGCGGCCTAACCCTGCACCTTTCACACAGGAGATGGGATGAGAACTACAGAGAGGTGTCAGGCTCTTATATTCACTACAAAGTATTTCCTTTAGAAACACAAATATTTCCCACTAACAGTTCACATCTGTTTCTGGGACTCTGCAAACAGTTTGCATCACATCTATAGCTGCAAATCCGCACCAGTGTATCACTGATTATCTGTATTTTAACTCTCCCTGCATTTCTGTACCTACTATTGTCTGTATGTACCGTGTTAGCCGAGATTTAATAATCAAAAATGAATAGACGATACCGTTCTGTGTCTAACGAAATCAGAGATAAGTGTATCTCGAAAGCTCGCACAAATAAAAGCATTTTGTTAGCCACAGAACAGTAACGTCTATTCATTTTTGATTATATATAAATATATATATATATATGTGTGTGTATCCATGCAACCCCCACCACATGCCTGTATTCTGATTCCCTACACATCTGTATGTTCCCACTCACTGCATATTAGCCTCTAATTAGATGTCTATATTCTCATTATCACTGCACTCTTGTATCTCTCGGTATATCTGCACATCTGTATGACTGTACTCTTCAGTCCGAGCACTTCACAAGGTTACAGCATCCGTCAGTAAATCTTTCTGTATGAGCTATTTCTTGCATTTCTCCCCTTGTCCGTGTGTCAGTGTATTCTCCTTATCAGTGTACTGTACATCAGCTGTCATTCATTACATATATATTCTATCACTGTTTACATCTGTATCTCTTCTTGCTTTCTGTTTTCATTCCATATCTGTGTCTCACTCTCACCGAATATCTATAGTCCTATCACACGGGTTCTCTTCTCTCATTATATACATCTCATAGATTATCCCTGTCTGTGTACATCTGTATTCTATGCCACTGTATCTGTATCTCTTGGGCAGCAAACATATATTTGTTGTATCTATGTGTTTGTATTGATTACCTTTGCGTCTTTGTTACTATGTTGCACGGAGCTTAAGAAGCCATATTTTATCCCGGTGGAATATAGATATATTTCTAAATGATGCTACATTTTAATATGCGTGTGTGTGCGAGTACTGTATTTGCTTCTCAGATGTATACTTGCATATTATTCTGCTTTTCTACATATCTCTCTATAACAGCTCTGTTGTATGTCACTGTTGCCCTTTCTCTTTACAACCCCTTTCTGTTCCTGTTTATTGCTTTTATATCTTTATACTTTGCTTTCCTGAGCTTGCAATGTCTCATTTCATTTGTCTCCTCTCCCTCTCCCACCCCCCCTCCCTCTTCCTCCCACCTCCCCCTCTCACTCCCTCCCACCTCCCCCTCTCCCTCCCACCTCCCCCTCTCCCTCCCTTCCTCTCCTCTCTCCCTCGCCTTCCCTCTCTCTTTCCCCTCTCTCCTCTCTTGCCTTCTCCCTCCCACCTCTCTCTCTCCCCCCACTTTCCCTCTCTCCCTCTCCCTCCTCCCCCTCCCTCCTCGCTCTCTCCCTCTCTGCTCCTTGATCTTCCTTTGAGTTGTAACAATATTCTCTTTACCTGTCATTTTTCCTTCTCCTTTGATCTGTGCAGAACTAATGATAATCTCTTACTCCCTTTCTACAACATTAATTCTTCCATACAATTTAATAACTTCTATTTACATACTCTCACAGCTTTCCATTCCATAGAACATTTCAATGACACTTTAGGGGCATTTAGTGCAGCCGCTTCTGGGGTGAAATCCCGACAGCACATTCATAGCAAAAAAGTGAAGCATCGTGAGATCCAGAGAACCATTTGCAATCTCAAACCAAAAGATGTATTGCAAATGCAATGAAGTCGGAGGGGGGCCAGGGTGGCTGGGGTTTGGGGAGGGGGGGTCGTGTTAACTGGAAAAAGGCATTTAAACCGCAATTTACCCTCAGACAGGATCTGCTAACAGCTTTCTTGCACTCATGGAGTTGGTTTTACACAAGAACAATACTGGTATTATGATCTAATCACAGGTACATAGGTGAAGATACATGGATATATACATATTTAGTTATAGACACGGGGTAAGTAGCCAAGGCAGGAATGGAACCCACAGCCTAATATGCAACCCAACCCGCTTTGTGAAGTCACCACCGTGAAAATGATACATACAGGAATTCATAGGAACCTGCAACATACCCTCCTTGTCTCCCACAAGCCCGTCCTCCTGTATAACATAAGTAAGAACAACCTACTTACAGTAGGATCACCATGCCTCTAATACACCGTGTATGTTGTGCCTCCCACCACTCGCCTCTAATCCCCAACAATATAGCGAATTCAAGATAATGGGTTTGGAGCGAGGGGCGTCCAGCTGGGATCAGTACTAGCTGTAGTAAGTGGGGCCTCTGTCCTCCTCACAAAAGATGTGAGGTTGGACATCTGTAGAGTTCTACTCAGTGTAGCATCATGTGCTGTAGCCGCAAATGTACCCACTACACTGAACCACCCTCCTGTACCTCACTCCTCCATCTTGATCACTGCACAGATCTCCTATACCTCAGGTGCCTCCAATCACCATATCCATAAAGCAGACACTGTAGCACAAGGTCATCCGAAGCCTCTGCTCTTATTTATGGTTGTCGAGAAGAGCTGCGATGTTATACTTTGGATGACTGTAATGAGTATAGGTTGTTTGTAACATTTGCCTTTATGCCTCTGCTTTCTGCTGCTGTTACTGTCTGTAATAAGAGAGAAGGTTTGGAATATTAATGGCTCGTATGCTCGGTGAAGCAGAGGGTTGTGTTTTCGATGCCCTTCTGTTCAATCAATCACATAGGGATTATATTCAGTTCCCCAAAAAAGATTCAATGCTGGGGGCTTTGGGGTATTCTCCGAAGCCCAAATGTTCAACTTTATTGCCTGAGATAAACTGAATGAATACACAAGAGTGACAGGAGGGTGTCAGCAGGGCACAGAAAACTAAGGACCACATGTATGTATATCTTTATTTGTATGGCGTCGCCATGTTCATAGCGCTTCACATCAGTACCACCTGTGACTAAATAATAGGAGACATAATGGGAATAAGCCAGGGCTCTCAAACTCTGTTCTCAAGGACCACCAACAAGCCAGTTTTTATAGATATCCCTGCTTCAGCACAGGTGGCTCAATCAGTGGCTCAGTCTTTGACTGGCCAACTGTTGTCCTCAAGGGCCACCAACAGGCCAGCTTTTATGGATATCTCTACTTCAGCACAGGTGGCTCAATCCGTGGCTCAGTCTTTGACTGTTGGTGGCCCTTGAAGACTGAGTTTGAATCCCCTGGAATAAGCGCTACAGACATAAAAGTAACAGTAGGAAAAGGAGTCCCTGCCCCGAAGAGCTTACATACACAATGGCTGGTCAGAATTATTGATCTGGCCCAGGATCCTCACAACTCACTTATTGGAGAGGAGAGGGTTAACTTTCAGCAATCAGCTAATTATCCATAGAACTGTCAGATAATCTTTGCAAAGAAATGCATACTATTTCAACGGAAGGCACGTTCCGACGCCTCGGAGCTCTCTTTAGGTTTTCCATCGACAATGCGGACTCTGGGAGGTTGGGATGTCCGCTCCGCTGCAGGTTGAGATGCCGTTAGGCACAATTCACATCGAATATGTAGGCATGTGCTTTCCCGGGGCCATTAACCCTTTGCAGGACAGGTGGGCCAGCAATGAACTGCAAAGCAATGTGTTATCGTCATGCTATGCCAACACAGTCAGAATATTACATATAAATGGGTCGTGTGGATTCAAATGGTTATTCAATTATTCAGCACTGCCGACGCATGTTGTGTATAATACAGACACAATGCTTGGCTGCAGAGCTTGCACTCTAATTGTATCTCTAAGTTCCATGGCGGAAAATAAGGGCATGCACAAATTTGGTACTAGTTCTTGAACAGATGTCTCCCACTTCAGCGGTGAGTGTCTTGCCCACAGCAGATTCTAATCAGACACAGACAGGTTAAGGAGAGCTATGCATGTGGGTCGTCATGTGACATGGGCCGGGAATGATTCATCGGGGTTCAATCAAACGCATCCTTTAATTACCGTTATACAATATATACAATATACACTGCATATAATGTACTGTACATATATACAACATACACTGCATATAATGTATACAACATACACTGCATATAATGTACTGTACATATATACAATATACACTGCATATAATGTACTGTACATATATACAACATTCACTGCATATAATGTACTGTACATATATACAACATACACTGCATATAAAGTATACAACATACACTGCATATAATGTACTATACATATATACAATATACACTGCATATAATGTACTGTACATATAATGTATACAACACACACTGCATATAATGTATACAATATACACTGCATATAATGTACTGTATATATATACAACATACACTGCATATAATGTACTGTACATATATACACTGCATATAATGTACTGTACATATAATGTATACAACATACACTGCATAAAATATACATATATACAATATACACTACATACAATACACTGCATATATACAATATACATTAGACGGCTTACAATGTACGTATATACAATATACCCTGCATACAATGTACGTATATACAATACACACAGCATACAATGTACGTATATACAATACACACAGCATACAATGTACGTATATACAATATACACTGCTTATGTCACAGTCCAGCTGAAAGAATAATACATGAACCCTTTTAGTGCTCAAGGGACATTCCCTGTGGGTTCTACATTCGAGTGCAAGCTCTTTAGTCCATGGTTTTTCCCAGCATGCCGTGCACTGCTGTATACTGTACCACTTTAAGAATTAGCAACTTAAAAAATAAATTAAGCCATAAATAAATAAAATATTTATAAAAGAGTCAGTCTGAAGCTCATTAACAGAATCATCACTACAGTAGGTGCAAAAAAAGAGACAGATTACTTAATATCTCATAGGTAAGTGCTGGTAATTAGTCTGTAACACTTTGATCATTAACGGGTGCAGTCAAATTATCATCAAGAACATCTCCAGCAGCCCCCTCCCCCCCCCCTCGTATATTCACCTTCTGCTTCTCTCAACCCCGGCTCTTGGCTCAGAAATAACTGGCTGGCTGCACAAGCACAGACTCGCTGCGCAAGATGGTTAGAAAAGGCATCTACTGCACCCTAGTGTCTGAAGTGGTGGCCATGCGCACAGTCTTCGTCAGTCATGTTTAGTCTGCATTCTGCCGCAGGGCTATCAACGTTTCAGGCAGGCCCGTCCCTGGGCGGTGAGCAGGTAAGTCTCGAGAGCTAACGTGACAGCTAGGGTTGACAGGTGGGCCAGTGTTGAACCGGACTGTCCTGTTTTTGGACACTCTGGACTGGACATGGACTGGACATGTATGTGTCTGGTATTACCTCTCTGGACTTAGTGACCTGACCGGCTTGGGGGGCCACGGTATTTCCTGAGCGTGGAAGAGAGCAGGGCTGCTGCTAGGGGGCCGGGCAGCTTCCTCCATCATGATGGTATCAGGAGGTATCAGGAGCCTGGGGCAGGGGCCAAAGAGAGGAGGTAACAGCATGGAGCGGTGACAGAGGTGAGGTGTGTGTGTGTCTTGAGCACGTCGCACCTTTCACCGTTGTAGTGAGCATTTTTGGAGAAGCCACCTGGCAACCCCAATTGACCCCCCCATCCCCTAAATAAAAAAAAAGTGGGCCAATAGGAAGCTGCAAGGGATGACATCACAGCTTCCTATTGGTCCGCGTGAGGCGAGGTCTTTAAACCTGCGGAACTGTTACCTCTGTGGAGGTATCTTGGGAAGCAGGGGGTCCCCAGAGCTGAAATGAACGCAGTTCAGCTCCAGAGACCCCCTGCTTCAATCCTATAACATAAAAAAAAGGGACAGCCTTATAACATAGTTCTTGCCTGAGGGCAGCACATAGGAACGGACATGGTTTCAGGGACCATGAAGTACGATATCAGGGGGATTTGGGCCACCCAGCATAAAAATGACATTATAAACCTTTGCCGTCGGAGGCGAACGCTTCATTAGCAGAAAATAGTTGCACGGAAATAATTCTCCGGAACTCAAAAGCTACTGAGGACTCTACAATGAAACATATGATCAGTGACAGGGGGAAGAGGAGACACACGGTATATATAATATAGGGGTCTGCAATGCTTTGGGAAGCGATCACTGCATCAGAGACCTATGTGGCAGCAAAATAATATAGTGATAATGCACAAATGGGCCACAATGATTCCCCATCTGAAAATGAATGTGGTGAACTGTACAGTGCTGATGATCTATACCAGGGGCAGCCAACTCAAGTCCTCAAGCGCCACCAACAGGTCAGGTTTTAAGGATATCCCTGCTTCAGCACAGGTGGCTCAATCTGTGACTGAACCACTGACTGAGCCACCTGTGGTGAAGCAGTCATATCTGTCACCTGATCTGTTGGTGGCCCTTGAGGACTGAAGTTGGCCAGTCTTTGACTGAGCCACCTGTGCTGAAGCAGGGATATCCCTAAAACCCGAGCTCTTGGTGGCCCTCGAGGACTGGAGTTGGCCACACCTCACTTCATCCCTCGAAGTAAATAAGAGGTGCTGCACCTTTAACAGAGCAACGGCGCACACGCCAGTGAGGTTCCCCCGCAGTAATGGGATGCAATAAACTAATGGTTTCGGCTTCCCTGTGCCACTGCCAGCTCCCGGTGACATGCTCAGCACTCTCCTATTGATTGCCGTCCCTCTGGAGATGGTTAGATCAGGTTTTCTTCCTTTGAGTTCTTAAGTGAAATTAAAAGCACAGAGTTTATTATGTTCCCCGCTCGTTTCATCTCTGCCTCCTGCCCCCTCTCCTGTGCCGGGTGCCGCCCAATGGGAGTACAATGTGTCAGTCCCTCCGCTGATATTAATATCGGATGTGTTCAGAGGATTTTGCATGTTAACCCATTCACTTCCGGCGAGGTTGCATCGCGCGCAGATTAAGGAGCTCACCGAGGGGGTGGGGGGTGGTCTACGTTAACGCCTTCAGTGCCACCTCGGCTTCCAATGCTGCTCAACACACGGCATTCCCATGTAATGAGTTAATTTGCTTTTCACATGCACAGGACCGTTATACATTCATCATTTTCCGGCGATTTATTGTCTTTTTCTCAAAATCTTTTCTCGGTGGGATTGCCAATTAAAGCAAAAAAAAATAAAAAATTACAATTTAATTAATGACATTAAAAATGGAGACAGCTGAGGATGTGAAGAGTGCTGAATCTTAGGACACGTTTGAGTGAAAGCACTTCTGGGCCTGACTGGGGCAGGTTCCCCTCTGAGTTCTTTCTTACATTCTGGCTGTTAAGGATGTGTCACATTTTGACCTCGTACGATGTGCAATTTGCTAATAATCCCTTTGTATTTCAAGGGCAGTGATTAATCCATTCCGCAGCTCTCCCGCCTGCGCTGAAATGTATTAGCTGCTTAGCCGGGAAACGAAAAAGAAGCCGGATTTTCCACGGCAAACAATAGGTGTTTAATAAATCCGACCCTCTTAAGTGTCTGATGTTAATTAATGACAAAGAGCCTGTTATTCTAGCTCTGGCAAATACCTAATACCATCACGTATAATCACTAAAACTCTTCTTGCTGGATAGGAAATGTAGAAAGTTCGGTTTATCACTACAATGACATGATCCTTTCTCCTGTTTGAGTTGGAATGTGCAATGTAAAGAAGCTATGGGGATGACTCACTAATGTGCGGTACAGGTTATCACACCGCGATTCTGTGTTTACTGCCACCAAAGTCAATAACCACCTGATGAGATGTCCATATGGGACCTGAAACGTTGTTCTTCCTCTGTTCTTGGTCGTCACATTAAATAGAGAATTGCATTACGAACTCGTGAGTGGAGATGTACTTTGTGCCTCTGTCCTAGAGGAAACCTGCACTTTGAAGAAATTGTTTATCTATGTTGTGTTGGTGGCACCGGATTCTCCTCGCCTGAAACCATTTCCCCGCATTTTGGACTGTACAATAACCAGTATCACACCTTAGTGATTCCCGGCGTCGGAGGCAAACAGTGGCGAGAAAAAGTTTGTGAACCACAAGGAAAATTACGGAAATGCCATAGATTTGCCATGACAACCTTTTTGAATCAAACCCAGCCTTTTCTTAAATATAACAATAGGGTTTATATTAACCAATTGCATTTCTTTTGAAACACAATTATCTAGGAGTTAGACAAACAATGAGTAATTAAATTAAAGGGGATAATTAAAATCAGACGTTTAAATAATTAGGTAGATCTTCAGGGGTGAGTTTGGGAGGCCCCACCCTATATAAAGATCAGAAACTTTGTGAGTTTGGTCTTCACCATACAGGTGTGTGGGAACACATCATGCCACGGTCAAAAGAAATCTCTGATGACATCAGAAAAACAGTTACTGATGCTCATCAGTCTAGATAGGGTTACCAAACCATTAATAAGGATTTTGGGCTCCACCAATCCACTGTCCGACAAATGGAGAATGTTCAAGATCACAGAGTCAATCTCTCCAAGAACAAACCGGCAAATCAGCCAGGAAGTACAAAGAACCACAGAGTAACATCCAAGGATCTGCAGGCCACTCTCGCCTTGGCTAATGTGAGTGTTCATGACTCAACTATCAGAAAAACACTGAACAAGAATGGTTTGCATGGAAGGATAGCCAGGAGGAAACAACTGCTCTCTAAAAAGAACGTTGCTGCTGTCTGAAGTTCGCCAAAAAGCATATAGATAAAGATGATACACAAGACTTCTGGAACAATGTTCTCTGGAAAGACTAGTCAAAGGTAGAACTTTTTGTCCTCAATGAGAAACGTTATGTTTGCCAAAAACAAAACTGCATTCGGACAGAAGAACCGCATTCCAACCATCAAGCATGGTGGTGGGAGTTTGATGGTTTGGGGCTGCTTTGCTGCCTCAGCACCTGAACGGCTTGCCAACCATGAATTCTGCATTGGATCAGAAGATTCTAGAGGAGAATGTCAGGTCATCCGTCTGTGAGTTGAAGCAAAAGTGGGTCATGCAGCAAGACAATGATCCTAAACATACAAGCAGATCTACAAAAAAATGACTATAGAAGAAGAAATTCTGCATTTTAAAATTGCCTAGTCAAAGTCCAGACCTAAACCCCATCGAAATGTTGTGGCAGAACCTGAAGTGAGCTGTCCATGCACGGAAGCACTCAAATTTCACTGAGTTGAAGCAGTTCTGTGAGGAGGAATAAGCCAAAATTCCTCAAAACCGATGTGAGACTGACCAGTAATTAAAGGAAACGCGCAATTGAAGTCATTGAACTCAAGGGGCCACCAGGTACTGAATCTAAAGGTTCACATTCTTTTTCACACATGGATATTGAATATTGAATCATTTGTGGATAAATAAATGTTGAAAAATTACCATGTTTTTGTGTCATTTGTTTGATCAGGTTATCTTTATCTATTATTAGGACTTAGATTAAGATCCAATAACATTTTAGGTTTGACAAATTTGAAACGTGAAAATACTAAGTGGTTCACAAACTTTTTCTCGCTACTGCATGTAAAAAATGGTAATGAAGGTGTTACATCACTGATGTAGTAACTGTGAGGATTGGCTCTGCAGCCAAGATGGCCGACTGACCAGGATGCTCTCGCCCCAACTAAGATGGCTGCTGGCAGGAAGTCTCTCTCTGACTCCGATTGTCTGCTCCTGCTCCAGGGCTTTAAATAGAAGCCAATTGCTTCAAGCCAGTGCCCGTGCAAAGTATTGTTATACTGGGTGTGCTTCCTTGTTCTGTGTTTTACCTTGTCCTTGCTTTTGATCTTGTTTATGATCTTGGAACTGTGAACTGACCATCCCTACCTTGTACTCTGCCTGCCTCGACCCCGGAACCTGACCCGGCCATCCTTGCCTGCTGCCTGCCTCGACCCCGGAACAAGACCGACCAAACTTTCCTGCCGCCTTCCTCGACACCGGACCCAACCATTCTTGCCTGCCGTCTGCCTCAACCCAGATCCGGACATCACTATGCGTGCATCCTAGGCATCTGATCCCAGACCAAGGTCGCCGTATCACTCCCTACCTCTGCCCTATGGGTTCGTATCCTATGTTGTAGACAGCAACATTACACATTGCAAGGGCCATGCAATGGACCCCGCAGATGTAGTGAACACTGTGGCCTGTCAGGATCAGCTCCAGGGAGCCCACACCACTCGCCTAGCTATGTAGGACCAGAATCTGGCTACCATCACCTCTATAGTACCCCTCTTTCAGAGGCGATCTGTGGGAGACCAGAATCTGGCTTATCATGATGGCGACGATGAAACGCCCTGACCAGGGTAGAGGCGTGAGCATCCCGAGCCTTTACTCAACTCCTTCTCAAGGCCATAACCCTTCCAGTCCACCAAGCACTGCTTCTGGACTTATGTGAGTCCAATATCTGCTGCTCCTCATACTCCAGTTGACCATCAACGGCAAATGGGTTAGGAGGTGGTGAAGAAGTAGAAAAATTATTTGTCAAGACTGGCTTCAGGAGTGACACGTGGAAGGTTTAAAGAATCTTTAAGGAAGGAGGAACTCCAGTTAAAAAGCAATCTCATTCACTTTTCGGCTTATCCTGTAAGGACCAATAAAGCAAGACCCTCAGAGGCTTGTACAAAATCAACTACGTGTTGGTCCAATAAAAGTTATCATACCACTCACTTCCTCTCCCTCCTTTGTTACTGCACAGAAAGGACCAACACAGCTACCCACCCTTCTTTGCTTACATCCCCAAGTGATTTAATGTCATTGCAGGTCTAATATACCACCCTGGGCTGTCTTTGTGATACAGTCACAGTAATAGAATAGGGGCATCCATATGAAACTCATCACATTGTCACTCTAGGGTTTGTGTACCAGAATGGAACCAAGTCAGCGCTGTTACACTGACCAAGAATAATGTTCCTATCAGACAACTAAGTGTTGCCTTACCATCTACATCTCGAACTTCCATGGCATTATTCTAATCCCATTGTATGTGTTTGTCTTCCAACAGGTTTTAGGTTCTAAACTTTCCAGGACTGTGGCACCAATAATGTACTTAAACAGAAAAAAGAAGCACTCACAATAATAGCAGGTATTGTCCACCGGTGCACATCACTCCAATCAAGGAGAAGATTAATGCCAAAGATGAAAAAGGTGAAACGCTGCCCAATGGTCTTAGAACAGCAAATGTATTATATAGCGAAAAATATCCATGTCTCAGTCCCACTATGAGACCTTTGTAATTTTACCCCTTGACAAAGGCCTTGTAGTGGGACCGAAACGTTGATATTTTTTGCTATATAATACATTTGCTGTTTTTCTATGCTCAGTGGAGGGCCGTTTCACCTTTTTGATCTTTACCACTAATGTACTGACATTGTATTCCATTGTTGAGTTACATACAGCTGAACCCCGTTACAAGGCGGTACTCGGGGTCCACCCAAAGTGACTACGTTATAACCGGATCGCGGAAAGAAATGGCCGCCGCCAGAGAAGGAGAGCTGGGATAACTCTCCCGGCTGTCCCGGACCCGGCGCAGCAGCACTGTGTGTGTGTATGTGTGTGTGTGTATGTGTGTGTGTTTGTGTGTGTGCAGCGTGCCATGTCCAGGCTGATATCACCGGTGCCTGAGTGGCTCCCACCTCCGGCCCAACATCCCGACTGGGTCATGTCTCTCCGCTTCCACACCCCATCTGCCGACTCCCTGAATTTCCATATCCCTACGGTACGGGCAGGTGATCCTTTCCTCGGTGGCTCGCATGTAAGGATTGGACCCCGGCTCCGCCCCCGTGACGTGTCCCGTGACAAGACTGATGACGCACGTCGCGCTACCAGACTGGGGAACACTGCACGCACCATGCTTAGGCTCTGCCCCCGTGACGAAACAGGCGACGCACGTCACACTACCAGGCTGGGGGATACCGCACACACTGTGCACTCAGCAATTATGCTACACCTGCTCTTCTCCCCGCCCCTGCCTATCCGTGGACGAAATACATCTGAAGGGGTGGTTCCTATTCATTACTTTGCAGCCTTGTGCTAACCTGCGATTGGTTACCTGCCCTATTTATGCTCACCAAATCCTCCTCCAATATGGCTGAGCATAAACCTCTGTTTATGTGACGAAGTGCTTGCCCCAAAAGCACCCTGCTGCCTTGCTCTTATCTTGCCTGCACCTGTTTTGTTTATCTTGTTCCTGTTTTGACATTGGCTTGTATTTGGATCTCCGCATTCTCCTGGACCCCGGTTACGCACTATGACCACCCGACTGCTCCAACCCCAGACCACGGCGAGTACCACGACCATTCTAACCTCTCCTACCCTGACCCAGCTACATGACTATGACTCTGCAATCCTGACGCAGTTACGTGGTTGTAGGTCGGTTTATTCTGACAACCCCACCTCAGCCTCGCGGTCCCGCCCTGTTTGTGGTGAGCACCCGTTACATTGCATCACTTACCGGAATGTTTTCCTCGTGGCGCAGCGTCTCGGGTCAGCTCGCACTCGTCCCCTTCTCGCCGCATATACTGGACACTGCGGCGGGTGCGGGGTTACTCTCAGACAGGGAGAAGAGGGCGGGGCGATAGGAGGAGCCTCACGGTCAGGAAACGGGAGGAGGGAAGAGTGGGTGCCGTGTATGTGGCCCCCTCCTCCCTGTCCTGCTCTGATTGGCTGATTGAGCAGGGCTCTTCTGTCCCCTCTCTGCTTCCACCCCCCTGGGCTCAGATTGTTACATTAAATCCAGGCAGGAGGAAGAGAGACTGGGACAAAAGGGAGAGGTGACAGGCAGTTTGCCAAAAAAAACAAAAACCTTAGCGTTGCAAAAAACGGGACCCATGCTCAGACCGCGTTATAAGCGGATCTGCATTGTAGCGGATCACGCTATAACGGGCTTGAGCTGTAGATACATACATAGTAGATGAGGTTGGAGAGAGACATATGTTCATCAAGTCCAACCTATGCTAAATTTAGACGACAGATACTTTATCCCATATCCGTACTTACAGTATATTGATCCAGAGGAGGGCAAACAAAAAACCTCAGTGAAATATCATCTAATGATATTTAATAAGAGGAAAAATAAATGAATTCCTGACTCCAAATATTGGCAATCAGATTACTCCCTGGATCAACATCCTTCCCATGTTTACTTATTTGGTATATCCCCATATACCTTTACTTTCTAAAAAGATGTCAAACCTTTTTTTGAATATATCTATCGTATCTGCCTCACAGTCTCCATTAGGAAATGGAGTTAATGTTGTACTGTACTAAAGACCCTCATCTCTATATAATAATAGTAACATTATTGGACGCCTGCCGAGAGAAGTGATGGAGAAATACGAGTAAGTATATTTTCAAGGAGTGAATGCATGGAGCAGCTTCCCAGCACAGGTAGGACGGGGCAAACACAATGAAACATAGGTTCTAGCCAGTCCTTGATTGGTGAAGACAAAAACTTCCACATCATGGTGAATACGGACAATTAACGTAGCTCCGTCTTGGAGAGAGTGGAAGGCAGGTTATTTGGCTCATATTCCTCCATATGGTTCATTTACATTTTCTTTGTTTCTGTGTCTTCCCACCAGTCGGGGATGAGAGTAAATTCCTAGCAGAGACAGACGTGTGAGTGGTCTCTCTAAGACGGTAAGTGACCCCCTCCCCAGGGGAACAACTTCATTTCAATTACTCCGGCATCTCACCCTCTCAGACCTCATCACATTTACAAATGAGATTGAATTGTTTTCTTAATTATCCTTCTGCTCGCAGTGTAAGGTCGGAGCTATTCTAGGATATGGCTGCAATCTTTATTAACCCTTTCACGGTCAGTAGGACCATCAGCAATTATTATTATTTTTGGTGTTTTAGACACCAAAAATCAGACTGCTATATCTTCTATTGGAGGGGTTGGCCAACTCCCGTCCGCAAGGGCCACCAACAGGTCAGGTTTTAGGGATATCCCAGCTTCAGCACAGATGGCTCAATCAATGGTCCAGTCAAAAACTGAGCCTCTGATCGAGCCACCAGTGCTGAGGCAGGGACTGATTGAGCCACCTGTGCTGAACCAGGGATGTCTTGAAAACCTAACCTGTTGATGGCGTTTGAGGACTGGAGTTGGCTAACTCTTGTTCTATAGACTAAAGCCTGTTGAGGTTAACGCGGGGACTTAAACATGATGTTATTTAGCTACACTTGGTGTTACTCCCATTCAGATCATCCTGAAATGCTAAATGGGTAACACAGCCAGGCATGATTTAAGTAGCGTAGCATTATTACCCTTTCCACTCCAGCAAAACTCTTAATTCAGGGTCGGGGTAATACCAAGTCTTACATAATGTCCCAATAGTAACGTCCTTCCAGGTTTAGGTAATGTCCTGCTATGCTCCCTGGTTTATCAGAGCTTTGTGCATCTAGGCCTCTGCCCCTAATCAATATGATGAGAAACAGGTTAACAATGTATCCATTTGCATTTACTTGAATGGAAGTCACCCCACGTCTCACCATTAGCGATAGGAGGATTTTTTTGTGTGGGTTTGGTTCCACCTCGAATCTTCTGGTTCCTTTGGTCGGCGGATTTCCGCGAATCAGTCTGAAAAAGGGCAATTTGTCTTTTCCAGATTAAAAAAAAAATGACTGACAATCCAATCCACAGATTCCGCAATCCGCTGGTGGATATAAATGCAATCCACAGATTCCGCAATCCGCTGGTGGATATAAATGCAATCCGCAGATTCCGCAATCCGCTGGTGGATATAAATGCAATCCACAGATTCCACAATCCGCTGGTGGATATAAATGCAATCCGCGGATTCAGCAATCCGCTGGTGGATATAAATGCAATCCGCCGATTCCGCAATCCGCTGGTGGAATCTAATAATGCAATCCGCAGATTCCGCAATCCGCTGGTGGATATAAATGCAATCCGCAGATTCCGCAATCCGCTGGTGGATATAAATGCAATCCGCAGATTCCGCAATCCGCTGGTGGATATAAATGCAATCCGCCGATTCCGCAATCCGCTGGTGGATATAAATGCAATCCGCGGATTCCGCAGATTGGATTGTTAAAATCCAGCAGCGCATTGTATCCAAAGGCAGTTTTTGATTAATCCGCACGGATTGAAACTGGAAACGGATTTTACACCGCGGAACGGATTTTGAATGGAAAACGCAGGAACTCCCGCTAAACGGATTTTGACCGTTCCGCCCATCTCTACTCACCATGTTGAGTATGAACTACAGGACAGCTTCTCCCGTGCTCGTGAACAGTTCTGCTCCAATTGAAATAGAGAGAAGTAAAATCTTCTCCTTCAGCACATTTACTAAGGGCGATAGATGGAAACATTCGGAATTGTAGCCGGTGCGTTAGACTGGCTTTCAATGAGCGAGACGTGACAGGCCAGGCCATGTAACTCAAATACAATGTGGCAGAACAGACAATGTGAATTCAAACCAAGGACTGGATCACTATCATAGTGTGACCCGGAGTGAGTTGGCAGCTTTGCTACTTTCTCTTTGTGCAGTTCTCCGGTTTTGGGAAACGATCCCCTTCACGCGCTCTCTCGTCAGGCCCTGAGAGACTGTCTTATTACATAAGACAAATCTTTGAGCGCATCATAACGAAGCACCTACACGTCTCACATTCACAGGTACCTGGTAATCTCTTTCTGATTAAAAACTAATTGAGGAAATTGATTTGCGTGAGCTGGAAGCAGAACAGCTCTGAGGCCGGAGCTACTGTACAGGAGAACAGGAGAGCAGAGGGCTTCAGATCCAACCAGCAAGGAAGGGGTTAACATGTACCTGTCCCCCGACAAAGATTCAGGCGGGTGGGAGTGTTGGTGATGATGCTTTAGCCCAGGGGTGGACAACACCACTCCCTAAGGGCCACCAGCCAGTCAAGTTTTCAGGATATCCTTAATTCAGCATAGGTAGCTCAATCAGTGGCTCAGTCATTATGATTGAGCTACCTGTGCTGAAGCAGGGATATCCGTAAAACCTGACCTGTTGGTGGCTCTTGAGGACTGTAGTTGGCCACCCCTTGGCTAAAGGGTAACCAACGATTAGTCGCAACATCGTCATCTCCTGATGACATTGTAACTTCTATTTGTTGATAGAGTAAGACTGATTCTTTGGCCTTAAAAAGAGTAGCCTGTAGGGTCACAGGCTCAAACCTAGTTCTATCTCAGGATCCAGGGGGTCCCCGGAGATCAGGGGACTGAGGGACCCCCTGTTCAGGTGATAAACTACAATTAAATGAAAATAGAGCCGCTGCTTTTAGAGTTGTTGAGAAGAGCTGGACGTGTGCCGGTTCCTCACCGCTCAGCAGGTCTCGCGTGCTCTGGAGAGTGTGACTAATGGTGCCAAAGCACAGCAAATACAAGAAAATGATTCAAGTGTAATTAGATAATCAGATGGATTCTCTGGCCTTTCATTTCTAATCCCTGGTAGATGTGAAATTAGGAATTACCATCCTCTCTTAATGTTTTCTTGACCTAAATGTTAGAGCTTATTTGGGTTTCTCAAAAGGTCTTTTTTATCATGAACCTCTTCACTGCTGCAAGGGACCACACTGAGCTGTGGGATCACACGTTTCAGGGTTTGGCTCCACAATGAGGGGCTAAGTATGACATTATGTTGCGGTCTCTGAACTGGAGTGTTGAGCATCTCTCAGTTGCAAAACAGGGACACGCATGCTCTGGTGCTTCTGAGAACTGCTCAGCAATATCACCTCAATTCATTTCAGCTGCTCTCTGCCCTCCAGCAATATCCCCAAATCCGATGGTGTACACAATAATGGATATTACGGAGGCTCCAGAAACTTTACCCGCCCACCTCTGCGGCATTACCCTCAATTTACCAGGGACGGCAGGGTCAGCGACAAAGGAAACTAAAGTGACATTCACCATGAGGGGAGGGGGAGGCAGGGGACAGAAAGACAGAGTCAGATAAAAGGGACAGCCACCCTTATGACCACAGGGAACAGATCCATCTTCAGTGTGTAACCCCCCTCCTAAAGGGTTACTAGCAGTGTTAGTGTAGGCTTGGCCCGCCCTGGATTGCTATGGATAACCAGATGTCATGCAGGGGTATTTAAAAAGGAGAAATGGTTCTGGTGGGTTAGGTTCCAGGAGGATATGAGGAGAGGAGCCTCGGGGAGATTAGACACCCAAGTTCTTAAGGTAATAAAATAGACCAAGCCCCCCTACTTGTTTATGTTCTAGACAGGGACAGTAAACGTGTCTGTTAGGATCTCTATAGAAGATAAGAGCTAAGTATGAAACGGCAGGCGCCAGAGGGCCTCAGTAACAAGGATTCCCAGATGTCGGAGAATCGTCTCTAACTGCGGCTCTGCATATAGATTCCCCTCAGGCTGAAGTGGCAGTAACCATAACAGCTAAAGGTACTGGGTTACATATACAGGGCCCCCTAGGATACCCAATGGGCCTAGTATTATCAAAATAATGAGGAAAGAGGTTCCACAACTATGAGGAGGGGGGTCCGGGTCTTATCACAGTAAAGGAACAAGATATGTACATGCATTCAAGTGTTAAGCAAGCGCAGTGATCGAGGAACAGTATTCATGTATGTCAAAATACAGTGCGTCAGGATATGAATGAGCGATCCCTGTGTTTGGGGACACGAATAAATGACAGTTGTGCTATAAAAGTACCGGGCGCCCATTATAATACATCCTGGCTACCTCATCGCCCAGCCGCCTGACTTCCAGCGCCCTGAGTCAAAGTTCACTGAACCATGCAGAGTAGCCATATATACACCCCACCGGTGTAATCTCCTGAGGAAGCCGGGCGGGGAGGGTTACAAGTGTATCATTTGTTGGGGCCTAAACCTGTTATTATAGTACAGTAAAATCTCTCATGTCATAGAAAGTTATTTTGTGTTTAGATCATGTTGTACTCACCTGCATCCTCTCCGAACCCCCATTTCTTGACCCCCCTTCTCGCCTTCATAGTAAATGAGAGTGACAAGTCTCACTGAACGTGCATTTTTAACACTTGGAAGTTCTATTAAAAACTCTCTGGTGAATCTTAGGCATGCAGATTGCAGGATCTCAGAGCCAGCTCTCTGTCTCTCTAATGAGATGATTTAATTCTTAATGGAAGTGTGTGTTTGAGAACTCCACGCACTGTAAATGCCAGCACCTCGCTGCAGAATTAACAGCGCTGACACCAAATGCCAAACACTCCAAGTGACGCGTGTGAAAACAAGAAGAATGCAGAAGGTTGGCTGAGCTGGAGAAGGATAAACAGTCCTCTCTTTATCCTGTCCGCAATCAACTTATGTAAATTTCTAAAAAAAAAAAAACAAGGAGCTCCGAGAGACACAGATCCAGTCTGGAAAGGGACTGGGGGGGAGCATCAATCAGCACAAAAGGCATTAATGTAGGATGACGTAGGGTAACCTTCAGTGACCTATTCAGCTTACTTGGGTCTTAGTTTTTGTTCTATATAAGGCACGTTCTGTAGTGCCGCGCGCTCGGAATTTCAGTTGGCTGACGTCAGTCAGCCTTTCTATAGAAGGGCCGCACGCACCAATTGTATCTAGAGACTGCCTGGTCACATGATCTTCCCCAGAGAACTTTGCATCTTTGGTCCTCTTCTGCTGCACTGACAGCCATTTAGTGAACCACCGAGCCGAATCTTCGCAGATCGATCATAGGAGAACAAATTGATCGGCAACTTAGCTAATTACTTATTGTGTGGATTGTATTGATGCACATATTAAAGGGGAGAAAAAACAAACAAAAAAACAGCAAATTGGACTGCTCCTTTAAAGCAGTTTTCCATGAGGACAATCTACTGAGACAAGATCTTCTATTGTATTATAAAAATAATTTGAATGTTTGCGCGTGTATATTTTTTTCCCACCATAAAATATATGTGTGTGTGTGTGTGTGTGTGTGTGTATATATATATATATACAGTGTTCGACAAACCTATACATTTGCTCGCCCCGGGCGAGTGGATTTAACATCGTGGCGAGCTCCTATTGGCCCAAACAGCACACGTGTGGTACTAGGTGGCGAGTAGATTTTTTTGTCTGGCGAGTAGATTTTTGGGTGATTTGTCGACCACTGTATATATATATATATATATATATATATATATATATATATATATATATATATATACTGTATATATATATATATATATATATATATATATATATATATATATATATAGTGATAATGGCGAAAAGCATGGTTGCAGATCTGTCTAAGACATGTGAATGTGCTCACAAGCAATATTTTTATATGATATATGGTGGTTTTCTGGGTATGCACCTTAACCCTGGCTGTCCTCAAAGCTGTGACCATGCAGCAAGCTTAAGCCTATAGGGAACCATGTTAAAAATGGTTATTGAGGCAAAAAGTGACACTGTGTGCTCATTTGCATGTAATTTCCCAGAATCCCTTGCTGCAGTGGAAGTGCTGTATGCTGGGTGATAATGGGGAAAGGCGGGGTTGCAGACCTGCCTAAGACATGCAGATGAGCATACAGTTATATTTGCATATATATATATATATATATATATATATATATATATATATATATAGATATATATATCTATAGATATATATATATATATATATATATATATATATATATATATACTGTCAATATTCCTGTATATTCATTTGCATGTCTTAGACAGGTCTGCAACCCTGTCTTTCCCCATTATCGCCCAGAATACAGCGCTTCCACTGCAGCAAGGGATTCTGGGAAATGACATGCAAATGAGCACTCAGTGCCACCTTTTGTCTCAAGCTCGTATTACACAAGCAGATCCTCAAGCCAATGCATGCTGTTTTAAACACAGCTTTTAGACAGAGGCTGGGATGAGATGCAAAGCCATTAAACCCACTCACAGCCATGTTTTTATTTATATATATATATATATATATATATATATATATATATATATATATATATATAACAAATCAATGTGTGTGTGTATCTAGATATCTATATATAGTATATACATTTATATATTGAAACACACACACGTACAGTATGTAAAAGTAGCAGCTGTTTTCCCATTCGTGGTCACATGTGTAAAGCCCTGGGAATCGTGTGTCTGGGTTTTGGTTCACTCTGAGACCCTCTGGTCAGGATCACTGCTTGGCAAGCCTTACTCAGAGGCCGGCCTCCTATGCCACATGAGGTTTGCTCTAGGACTGAGGCCATCTCTGCAGGGAGCACAGGGAATCATCAGAGCATGAAGGCAAAGTCCAACTCAGCCAGGCATGAGAAGCAGACAGGACCCATCATAGGGACAGGAGGACAGATAGAGCAGTTTGCAAGGCCTTAAAGGGCAAGTCCTGCAGTACTGTACATAGCAGGTCTCCTTAGAAAGTTCAAGTCACCATTAAAGTAACAGTTTTACTTACAGTGTATGCATTCTATAAAACAATATACTGTATGCTTCCCATTTCAATAAGTCTACTGAACTCCGGTATGTCCGCTTCTCCTGTTTATCTGTCTGACCAATGATGGCTTCAAAATTACTATACTAAAAATGGACATGTTAGAAGTTGAAAAAAATTAAATCAGCTCCATTTCACTTATTAAACAGGCTGTGAAGACCACGTTCTCCCAGCCCAAATGCAACTGCCACATTTTGGGTATAATACACCAAGATACACAATAACCACTATCAATAGTTCTCTTCCATACTGCAGCGATCCCAATGTTTCGGGGACCTGGAAAATGCGGGGAACTGAGGTTTCCCAGGAGATAAACTGTGCTATTTCTACCTCTGGGGACCCTCCAGTTCCCATCCTGTAAAATAAAGGGGGTTATTAAAATGGTGGGATTGCTGCTTTAAAGCACCTAGTGACTTTTGGACCTCCTTGTGTCCGCAGCCCTAAATAGGCAGATTCCAAGCACTTTATGCCGAGATTCATTACTGGAATGAATTATATTATAATAAAACCTGCATTGTTCTGGGCAATATACAATTCATTTTGAATTATTATTCTAAGCCTGGTACGAGAGGATTACCCCTTTGAACTGGAAACTCAAAACTGTCTCTTTTACCATCTTGAAAAATAAAACATTCCCCACTGTAAGAATATAAAGACGGGAGACATTTCCGGAGCTGCTCACCCAAGCATCTCCAAGTTAAAAACAGGTCTCTCTCGGTTGTGTAAAAGGAGACAGCGGGGGGGGCCCTTTTTACAGCCAGGCATGTTATGAGATGAGTAGTGTCAGCGCACAATCTCTTCATAACCGTACAATTCTTTGCCTAGGTACCACCAGCTGAGGCCTCATTATACCACTGATTCGCCGTCCAAGTTAATAAGTAAGTTCCATGCATAAGTAAACGGATACACTTTTTCACGCTGGCTATAACACTTCATTAACTTCGCCTTTTTATTTCCTGCGCTGTCAAAATATTTTACCGTGCCCTGCTGGCCGGTAATAATTTGTTCTCTCTGGCTTGTCATGGCCCTTCCCATAGCTGATATGCTGTCATCGTCCCCTTATGGATTTACTCCATCATGTCGGCTGTTAAATCTGGCTTTGCCAGAAGCCCTATTCAATAGGGTGACATGTGAAGTGATACCAGCCACAATGTACCAACGTCCACTCAGGCGAGTAGGTGAGGGGGAGAGTGAGATCTCCAGTCGTCCTTGGGGTTCGATTATACCAGATGTCACTGAGCGGCAGCGCGATCCGGTGACGTCACCCTCACGCTGCCGCCCAGCAGTAACGTGATTAGACCAGGGATCCTGAATAGCGGAGACAAGCAGGCGTGGCCGTGAGCGGTTCGCCCTCGTTGGCTGGAACCGCTCACGTGACGCGGCTGTCCCCAGCCAAGGACAAAATCTGAGGATCGCGCCAGGAGACATCAGCCCTGCAGTTCCAAGCAGCGCGCACGCCGCAATGGGTACAAGCGCTTCTATTGGGTTTTTAATGTTGTTTTTTAGGCTCGCGGCACCGCACGCAATTTTTGGTATAATCACGGCCTAAGAGGCCAGAGAGCCACCTCCAAGAGAATAAAGAGTTTCTGATGGCTCTTTGCGACCTCACCTGCAACTGTGTATCCAGACATGGAGATGACCAGATCCATGCAGAGGCACAGACGCAGCGAAGGAGAAAAGATAACACTTTAGAAAATAAATGTGGTGCAGACTGGCAGCTGTAGAAGTCTTGGAGAGGTGTATATTCATTGCAGGTTGTAACACCTTTAAAGAGACAAAGGCGTGAGCTCTGAAAAGACCTACTAGTACAGGAGTGGCCAACTCCAGTCATCAAGGGCACCAGCAGGTCCTGTTTATAGGATACCCCTGTTTCAGCATAGGTGGCTCAATCAGTGGCTCAGTCAAAATGACTGAGCCACTGATTGAGCCACCTGTGCTGAAGCAGAGATATCGTTTAAGCCTGATCTGTTGGTGGCCCTTGAAGACTGGAGTTGGCCACTCCTGTGCCAGTATATTCAGAGCTTTCCAAACCTCACACTCCTCCTTGTACAATAGGAGCGCTCTTGTTTAGAAGCGACCTGTGGGGGTTCAGAGTCTCTTTATACACGATTACAGCGCATGAAGAACAATCCTGTTGGTTTATTGAAAAGCATCAAAACTCTAAAGTATATGAATCTTCATCCATATCTACAAAAGGGAAGACCTTGGCAGGGAGTTCCACTTTAACGTAAGGGAACAGCGCAACTGGACACGAATACCGGATTCTCAATAGAACAGGATGTTAGATACTGTAAATATATATTTTTAAAACAGTGCAGATTACTCTGCCGCTTATCTCATGTCGGCTAAATAAGAGACCCTCCTGTTTCAATCGTTTCCCCCCCCCCTATATTTTGTTTCTAGCCCTCCTCCCAAATGGGAGGAAGCTTCCAGTAGCAAAGGGGTTAAAAACAAACAAACTACAAAAAAAAAAAAATGTTGCCTCATTTACAGGGGTTGAAAGGATAGCAAAACTCTGCACATCCCGTCGTCGGCTGGAAGAAGGCTCTTGTAATTGTCTCCGCAAATCAAGATGAGCTTGGAAGCTGATGGAGCGTGCCATGCATTTTATTTCTCATATTGTTTAGAGATAGGGACACAGTCGAATGCATTCAGCAAATAAAGATCAAATAACCTGCTGTGAATAATGTCTTAAACCCGAGTTCCCATCAGGGTCTCGTTAGAAGTCCATAAACTCTACGGGGTATGGGGAAAAAAAAACCCAACTAAAATGGGTTACACATGGCTGCGGACTGAACTGCATCGATGGAAAATGAAATCTGTTTAGAAATAGAACATTCTTGGAGTGTTTTTTTTTTCTCTTCTCTTTTATCTTCCTTCGATATTCCAGCTAAAACTGTATCATGTTATCAGGACACAAACGCAACAATTTATAAGCATATCCCTGGGGCATTTATGGAGAGGATTTAGGACTTGTGCTGAGAAGAGCAGCAGATAAAGGAAAACTGGAAAAGATCTTTGCTCTGAAATGACATGGATTATCTCACTTTAATAAATAATAACTTTATTTCATATAGTACTTTTGTCCCAGTGGGAATCAAACCGTTTGCATTATAGCAAGGTTGTACATAGAATTTGACAGGCACAGTCCCTGCCCCGAAGAGCTTACAATCTGTTTTTGGTGCCTGAGGCACAGGGAGATAAAGTGACTCGCCCGAGGTCGCAAGGAGACGACACCGGAAATTGAACCAGGCTCCCCTGCTTCAAAGTCAATGGAGCTTATTTTATATGATGCAAAGTGGCTGATCTGGTCTTTTCCAGCTCAATTTTCCTATGGAGTTCAATGTATGTGCATATTTATTCAGCTACAAGGCCTTGCACCATGGAGCTAGCAATCTAAAAAGTGCCTTGTCTGAACATAATGGGGTTCGAACCATGTTTAGCCACTTCAATGATATTGCTAGACTACTTCCTAATGAGAGAGGCATTTAGTTTGTGTTTGTAATTGATGGCAGAAAATAGATGATACTGTATGTTCTTGATGAGATGGGCAAAAGCTGCATTACAAATATTCTAAAAAATATTATTTTAACCTCTGTCCTTGAAAATGAACTTCACACTTTGCATAATAATGCGGAGTTTCCCTATGCACGTCCGCCATCTAGCAGCATCTACTTAGAGAAAATTTGGTGCCCACCTCAATTCCACACCAATAACCAACTGGCCACTTTCCCACATTAGTGCTTTCAGTATAGATCAGGAGTGGCCAACTGCAGTCCTCAAGGGCCACCAACAGGTCAGGTTTTAAGGATATCCCTGCTTCAGCATAGGTGGCTCAATCAAGTGGTTCAGTCATTGACTGTGCTACTAATTGAGACACGTGTGCTGAAGCAGGGATATCCTTAAAACCTGACCTGTTGGTGGCCCTTGAGGACTGCAGTTCGCCACGCTTGGTATAGACGAGGTAGGATGTATTGAGGTGAAGTCAGTACACTCGTTAGGTGTAATTATTGTGGGTAATTCAGTAATGTTTTTTGAGTATTTATCTTCTCTTTTTTACAGTTTCTGATCTTTGAGCCCCCCCAAAGCTGAACTATGCTTTTTTTTTTTTTTTTTTAACAATCTCCGGGAACTCTACGGTTCTTGAGATATTTAACTTTTATAAATACTGGTGCTTCGGGTCCCTTTTAGGAAATCAATATGGCTGCCATCCAAGCCTTACTCCCACGAGCCAATAGGAAGCTGCTATGTCATCAGAGCATGACATGGCAGCTTCCTATTGGATTACTCCTGGCAGACACCTTTGGTTTTACTGGCACATATAAATCTAGGAATAGCGTGGCTCAGCTGCAGGGGACCCATGGTTTCCCAACCGGCAAAGGCGGAACTAAGTGGGGCAGCTGCCCTGGGCACAGCCTGAGAGGGGGTGCAAAAATCTCCCCCCCCCTCTCCCCAGGTCAGTGAGGAGGAGGCCATGGCAACGAGACGCCGTCTGACGCCATGTTGGGACGTCTGCGGCGTCATTTGATGCTGGGATTCCAAAGGAGCAGGAGCAAGGAGGCAGCAGACACAGCCTTCTCATTGGGCCCGATAGGCCAGAGAGCGTGGCAAATGCATATGGGGGCACAAATGTTTGCCGCCCCACAATGTCGCCGCCATGGGCTTGGGGCTAATGGGAAAATCGCCACTGGATAGATTGTATCTATTGTGAAAGTAATGAACAGAGGTGCTCAGTACCACTGTACAGTGCATCTTAATTCCCAATGTTTTTCTTGTTTAACCCCTTGCTGTTAGAGAAGCCTCCCTGCGTTTTTCCTGTGTGCATGACATTACAGGTGCATGTTGCACACAATAAGTGATGCATGGTTCTAAGGATAAGCTGTGTGCATCATCTAAATGTCCCGTCAAGTCCACCTTCATATTAAACAACCATATTGCACCTACTTGTTAGTCATATCATCTAAGCCAAGGCAGGGGGGCTCAAATCCAGTCCTCAAGCACCCCCCGTCCCCCCCCCCCCAACAGGTCAGGTCTTCAGGATATCCTAGTTTAACCCATATTCCCCCACCCAATCGCATATAGAGTGTATGTGAGGGGGAACCTATATGTTACCATGTGTGGTGCAGTACCTGCAGGCTCACAGGAGGTCTGAGCCTCCGCTAGTGAGAGCCTGGGGTGAATCCTCTGGAACGATCTTATAATTACAGCGCCTCCACCTGTGCAGGATTCTAGGAGTGTAGAATGTCCCCTACATTGGACCCACATATATGAACCACATACACCAAGGTATATATAACACATGTTTACTATATGGGCAAAACAATAACATCACATCACACTGTATAGCAACACAGCCGTGTTACACCCTGCCACTAGCTGGCAGCTATAACCTTGTCCCTAACTGGGCTATACCTTTACACCCCCTTCCCAACCCCGTGTCCAAAGACTCCATGCCCATCCAAGTGTGTGGTCAGGCCTGTCACATGTGAGGAGCAAGTTAAAGTTGGTGCACGTGTGGAAGGTTGTAAATACCTGCCCAGGTGTCTCTACACCTGGGTGTCTTCGCAAACGGTCTACCGGCACCGCTTGCTCCAGCGCCGATCTGTACCTCCGCGTGGGATGGGGTCCCGCCGGACGTCCCACCGTCAGGACAGTCTCTGGATCAGCAACACAGCATATAGGAACATGCAGCAACACTATCACTGGTCCCTGCACTAAGGAACTGCACAGGGTCTCTCCCTGCTTTAAGGAACTGCACAGGGTCTCTCCCTGCTCTAAGGAACTACACAGCTGGAGGGCACAGGGTCCTTACCTAAGGGCCTGTCCCTATGAACACCCACCCTCACTAGTGGGGAGTCAGAGCCTCAGCTCTAGCCTGGGGATTTCTGGCCTAGAGCAGAAGCTTGCAGCTCTCTGCCCCCCTTCCTTCCCCCACTGTCTCCTTAGCCTGACTAACTCATGTGCTTCACAGTCTGCTTCCTGACTCTGCACACAACAATGTATCCTTCTCCAGCAGGAGAAGTTGCAAGCTCTATTGGCTGTCTGGCTGCCTCTGACCAAGGTGAAAGTGCAGTCCCCAGAGGCAGCTGGGAATTGTAGTCCTTTATGGCCCTCTTTAACATTGGGGCCGCGTGTGCGCACTATAATGGCCACCGCTACTCTCCATGGAGCCTGTGCAAACCTGTAATGGCCGCCGCATCGCCCTAACTGCGCATGCGCGACTTCTAGGGGTCCTTCCTGCCTCCCTACACTTTCCTGCGCTAGGTGTAATGGCCGCCCCGACTGCAAACGTGCACCGCGCATTCGCAAACGCGCACAAGATGGCGGCGCCCTGTCACTGATGCCGCCGGGAGCCGCGATCGCCCCTGCAACTTCCTGACATGGTGCGGGGGTACCCGCTACTCTGCGCAGGTGAGGAGGGCCAGGGGGACCCTGCTACACTAGGTTCAGCAGAGGTGGCTCAATCAGTCCCAGCTTCAGCACAGATGGCTCAATCAGAGGCTGATTGAGCATCTGTGCTGAAGCTGGGCTATCCTGAAAACCTGACCTGTTGGGGCGGGGAGGAGGGGGGCTTGGGCACTGGAGTTGAGAACCCCTGCTCTAAAACTATATAATCTAAACACAGGCTACATACTTTTAAGAATGGGTGTTTATCAAACTCTACTGGATCCAAAACTGGTGGGAAAAAACAGCACCATATTCATACAATGTAAGTATATATATTTATTTGTACATAGCGCTGCACGGCAGTAACGTTTAATTGTATTAGTGGGGATGAGATTTGGGTAATTACTCCCCATTGAGTCCCCATAAAGAGGCAAATAATAGATCAGCCAAACCTGGTTTTATTCTGTGTTTATTTTTTCCTGGCTGAAGAAATTGGAGACATACTCTGTGGAAATATACAGTGCAACAACAGAGGTCACGCCTGTCTTCCCCAGTGTGTGTGATAGAAACACTGCACAGCACAGCACAGCACAGCCAGTATTAACATACACGCGCGGCGTGACGCTCTGCACTGCGGGAGGTTATTAGCTTGAGGGACATGTATCAAGAGGAGCAATTTGCTCCTAAACAACGGATACATTTTTTTAGCCTGTCAAGTTATTTATTTATTTATAAAAACGGTTTAAGAGGAAGTAACACATTGAGCGTTACCTCTCGTTTTCAGGTACGTCCCGGGCACAGAGTTATGATGACAATCCCTGGTTCCATTAAATGAACAGCGGCGACACATTATATTTCCGGAAATGTTACGGACAGCGAGAGATAATATATGTGATGTGGCGTATGCAGGGTTGCCACCTTCTATTGAAGGCTAACCCTGAGACTTTCTGCAATCACATTTTTTTTTAAAATGTATTTATTTTATTTCTCTTACCTTCAGCGGCCTCTCCCCCTGCAAGGTCCTGTCAATATGGCTCCGCATTGCCATAACAACGGGACATGCAGTGCAAGTTGCCATGACAACGGGATGCTATGTGACATCACGGCATCACATAGTGTAATAGGCGGTTGTGGCAAGGGAACGCTGTGCGATGTCACGTAGTGTCCCGTTGTCATGGCAACAAGACCACGCGATGCAGTGGCATCCTGTAGCATCCCGTTGCCATGGCAAAGCGGCACCATTTGCCATTGCGGAGCCATGTTGACGGGACCCTACAAGGGGAGGAGAAGATCCTGATGCCACCGCCCGGAGATACGTGGCCGAAACCCATAGTCTCCGGGTCAAACCCGGAGTGGTGGCAACCCTGGGTGTATGAAGCAGTTACAGACACGATTAAAATGAGAGACAGCTGAAGTCTTGAAAGGGTTTGTCCTGGTGGCAGCTGTGAGAGTCTCCGGTAGGTTGTTCTAGACGTGAGGGAGGTGCACGGGAAGAGAAGGAGGAGCGGGACACTTTGCTGAACCTTGGGACCGTGAACAGTCTCTTGGAGTCAGATCTCAGATGATAAGAGCAGCGTGTGGTAGAAGTGAGGAGCTTGTTCAGATGTGCGGGTAACTTGTCCAGATAGTATTTGAAGGCAAGACAGAAAAAATGTACTTTGCGTCTGGACTCAAGAGATAGCCAATCTAGTTCCTGGAGTATTTTGCAGTGGTGTGTGTTGTAGTTACATTGTATCACAAAGCAGCATATTGAGTTGTAGAAGGCGTTTATTTTGCTGAGGTGAGTTTGTGGTGCTGCACCATTAGCCCCAGATGTATGAATCTTGTGTTTCACATTTCGCTGGAGGTTTCTCAGGAGCAGAGGGCAACGCCACCTAAACCTGACGCAAAGAGGGAAACTGCACAGATTCTATCCTTCCCATCTCCATTAACCACTCACCCTGGGACATTGACGCAAAGGGGTTTATGTATCAAAGGCAGAATTTAGGTGCTGAAATATACCTGCGCCAGGCAGCGTCTGTGTATTAATCTTAGTTGTGCCATTTCTGGGTATGTCAGCGTCTGCCTGCGATGAGATGGTGGATTTATGGAGCTAGTTGCAGTACAGGGCAGAGTCAAATTTGCATATTGTCGCATGTCTATGTATTGAAAAATGTGCGGCTTGCGTGACTTTTCTTCATGTTTTTTTGCGTTGGTTTTCTCTCTCACCTTAAAGGTGGAATACTGTAAGTCCCAAATTCTACAATTTTTTTTTAACTATGTGTTGCGTTTCAAACAAGAAAAATTTGACACAGAGTCAAAGGGACGTGATTTGCACCTGTTTGTGGGGCATTTCTTCCGATTTGCAACACTTGACACATTATCCCATAGGCAGACGCCTCTTTGTTACCTTTAGATCAGGAGTGGGCAACTCCAGTCCTCAAGGGCCACCAACAGGCCAGGTTTTCAGGATTTGTTCTGCTTCAGTACAAGTGGTGCAGTCTTCGACTGAGCCAATGATTGAGCCACCTGTGCTGAAGCAGTGGTATCCGGAAAACCTGACCTGTTGGTGGCCCTTGAGGACTGGACTTACATACCCATGCGCTAAGACTGTGCCATGAATCCTTTCACTGACAAACACATTGCAACCCAAATTACAGTCGCCAAAGCTTTGACGACAGTATATGCAAACACTTATTATATTTGTCAATAGCTGCCTAAAAACCTCTCCTGCTCCTCTCTGAATTTGATCACTAACTCCAATTTGATTGTGATCTTTTCGGGGCAGAATCACCCTTTTTATTGTCATGCCATTTATTCTATGGGGATGACCTGTGAAGCCCCCAATACATGACTTCTATACATCTTTGCTTGGGTCTGCACCATGTATGTACAAAGCTTATTAACTCCTTTGCTGCCAGAGATGCCCGCAATGCACTCATCAGGCACATTGATTTGCCCTGATCACTAGCTATAAATGTTGATAGATTGTTTCATCGCACTTTGTGAGCTGGATACACCCCCCTCCGCCTCCCCCCACCCCCCGTTGCATCGCAAGTTGGCACCATGAACAAAACGAGTAATATTAACAACGCCCTCATACAACAAACCCCATCATCCAGAAATTGATGCTGGTCAGAGGATCTGACACCCGAAGCTCATAAATCAACTCAACACCCCACAAACTTTTTAACAGCTGTAATTTACTTGCATATTCCATCCAAAATACCAGCTTCATTAAAACCATCTGAGGGAACTACTGGATGTTGCTCCAGTTCCAGCCATCCCTCTTGCTGCCTTTAAAGACACATTTCAGAGGCTCAGCAGCCTGGAAATGTAGCGAGTTCTGTGCTTTGTGTTTTCATGGAAGACATTTTGACATTTAAACTGCTCTGTTTATGCCATCACACACAATCTGGTAAACTGCGCTGAGGCGCGGTTATTAGGGGAAACACCATCATGTTGAAGATAGATCATTTGCTTAAGAGAAGGGGGAAAAAATAGAAGGATATTAGGTTTGTTGACGGGATGTCAAATATCATTAACTCTTCTCTGGAATTTATTCCACCTACTGTAAAGCCATCAGTGGTGCTGTCACAGCTAAGGAAGCATGCTGCGTAAGCACACAGCTATATACCTCTCCCTTCTCCAGACAGTGTCAGGCATTCTATATTAAGCCTGACAGCTTGAACCATTCACTGCCAGAGGGTACACTAACCCAGGGGTGCCCAACTCCAGTCCTCAAGACCCCCAACAGGTCAGGTTTTTCAGGATATCCCTGCTTCAGCACAGGTAGCTCAATCAGGCCCTGCATCAGCACCTGTGCTAAAGCAGGGATATCCTGAAAACCTGACCAGACCAGTTTGAGATGCAAACAGTAACAATAGATAATGTTTCCTACGAATACATTCTAGCAGCGGAGTTACACTGACTGTAGGGCTGATTTGAGACGGAAAAGGCAGCCATTTAATGAACCCTGGGATGCAGGATTTTGCTGATCAATCACGGTTCATTTTGTTGCTGTTGTCGTCAAAAGCTGCTTGGATTGCCTCTTCAAAGGATGTATTTGGAGTGAAGAATGAAAATAAGTTTAACCCTTTCACCGCCAGGGGACCAACTAATGCATGGATCTGCCATGTATTGCAGCCAAGGGGTAAATGCTACAATATATACCCTGAAGTGGCTGTCGGGCCATTTCTTGCTGAAATTCCCCATTGCACAGTCACGTTGGGGTATATAGAATGTATCCCTAGATTACCTGCTAGGAGGGGCCGCTTGATACACAGATAGCAGGGAGATGGGCTGTGGTTATTGTGCTGCAGATCTGCAAATCTTCAGCTTTCTTTGCAAACACAAGCAAGCCACAATCTACCTCCATTAATTAAAGTGCAGAGCGCGCACCCAACAATGAGGTCGGCAGACAGATTGATGGCGGTGGGAATAGAAACAATCAGATTTCATTCCTTCTCAGACCAGGGGTAACCCTGCCTTGTAGAACTGATCTGTGTGTAGATGTATCTTTCCATGATGCTAATTGCATTTCAATGAGCATCTTCCTCTCCACGGGACAGTGCCACAGGAGCAAGCTCTGCAATGAAAGCACTCAGCCACGTAATACCTTCTGGGTCACCCGTGCCAACTGTTTAATAATTCAGCACGTGCTCAACAACTTTTCAAACTTGGGTCCAAAAGTCCAGAGAGGTCACCCACCAGGGACCAAAATCATTGACGTTTGGGGGTTCTTGACCAGAAAAATGGCATTTTAATGAAAAAGAGCTGATTTTGGCTGTGTAGAAAAAGGGTGAAATGTCCTCGGGCGCGTCACTCTGCTTGCGGCTCCAGGACGTATAAAACGTATAAAATGGAAGAGAAAAAGGGGAGGGCTACAGTAAGGAAAACAGCACAAAAAATTATACACACTTCTTCTTTAAGATAGGGAGGGGGGAGGGTGGAGGGGGGGGGGGAGAAGAGGGAGGATAGATAATGGAATCACACTTTTTGGGTGGAGACACACTCACATCAAATCTCTAGTATCTTGAGCAGATGTCTCCTCCTCTGTATATGATTGGGTGAGTTGTAGGTGAGGAAATGCCTCCTGATATCTTCCTTGACAAAAAATAAAAGGGAGAAAAAAATAGTGCAATACAGTTTAATTGAACAGTGGGTGGACGAGATTTAAAACTTACAAGCGACCGATATATTTGGGCATAGGAAGGAGATGCCGCCAGACTCCACAACGTGTCCCTCTCTGGGTTGGGGTGTTGTGTCTCGGCTGGTCCCTGCTGGCAGGTTCTTCCCGTCTGTGTACCGAGGTGTATGGGGCTGCAGTGTGGATAATCAGAGTCCGTGCACAGGCTATGTCCTCCTCCGGCCGCCTATCCCCTCTGCACAAACAGTCTGCAGCTTCCTTACTCCGTTGCGCATGCGCATGCCCAGACGGCGAGACGCTGGGCCAGGATCCAGGGGAAACAAACTCCTCACTACGGTGGCTTGGAGTAACCAAAAAACGTCAGACGCGTTTCGCCAATGCTTCCTCAGTGACTGTCCTACATCACTGAGGAAGCATTGGCGAAACGCGTCTGGATCCTGGCCCAGCGTCTCGCCGTCTGCGCATGCGCATGCGCAACGGAGTAAGGAAGCTGCAGACTGTCTGTGCAGAGGGGATAGGCGGCCGGAGGAGGACATAGCCTGTGCACGGGCTCTGATTATCCACACTGCAGCCCCATACACCTCGGTACACAGACGGGAAGAACCTGCCAGCAGGGACCAGCCGAGACACAACACCCCAACCCAGAGAGGGACACGTTGTGGAGTCTGGCGGCATCTCCTTCCTATGCCCAAATATATCGGTCGCTTGTAAGTTTTAAATCTCGTCCACCCACTGTTCAATTAAACTGTATTGCACTATTTTTTTCTCCCTTTTATTTTTTGTCAAGGAAGATATCAGGAGGCATTTCCTCACCTACAACTCACCCAATCACATACAGAGGAGGAGACATCTGCTCAAGATACTAGAGATTTGATGTGAGTGTGTCTCCACCCAAAAAGTGTGATTCCATTATCTATCCTCCCTCTTCTCCCCCCCCCCCCCCTCCACCCTCCACCCTCCCCTCTCCCTATCTTAATGAAGAAGTGTGTATAATTTTTTGTGCTGTTTTCCTTACTGTGGCCCTCCCCTTTTTCTCTTCCATTTTATACGTTTTATACGTCGTGGAGCCGCAAGCAGAGTGACGCGCCCGAGGACATTTCACCCTTTTTCTTCCCATATTCATACAGAGGTTGGTGAATCACCTCTGAAAGACTCAGGCAGCGGAACTGCATTGTGGAAAGGACTGAAGCTACACATTGAATAGTAGGCTAATTTTTTCTGGCGCAAATTTTCCCTCTTTTTCTAAAGATTTTGGCTGTGTGATGCCACTGCAGTCTGACTCCAAAATATTAATAAAAATGGACATCTGACAGCCTGACGCTGCCGAGAAGAACACTGGACTTACTTATGTAGGCAGATAGGCAAGTTGTATTTTTTAGGAAAACAATTCTAGTACTGGTTATTTCTAACATGTCATAAAAATATAATTTTCTGAATGTTTTTATTTTTTGAGTTTTAGTTTAAAAACACGTTGTCTCTTTGCTCCCTTGCGGCCATCAACAAATGAATTAATTTTTTTTGTCTTATATAGCGCTGACAATGCATACGGCGCTGTACATTGAATTTTACTTGCACAATATAACCCCTGCCCTGAAGAGCTTACAATTTAATTTGGGAGATAATGGGCATTATCCTATATCAGCCGAAGAGGGCGATCTGGGGATTTCGGCTTATGTTGAATAAGCCACACAGGGACTAACTAGCCCAAGGTCACAAGGAGAGAAGCCACTGGGATTTAAACGGGGGGTTTACCCGCTTCAAAGGCAGTGACTCTTCAGGTTCTCCTCCAGCCCAGCGTACTGTAGGTCAGAGCAATGCATTGATGGTGTTTACACACACGGACGGCTTCACTTCCTCCAAGTTATCATCGCTCAGAGTGCTGTTCAATGACTGTCTGCAAATTACACTTGGCACATGCTTGAATGACCTATGCATCGAGCTAACCTTTAAAGTTCCCTCTAGTGACAAGGAATTGATTTCAAAATATTATTAAGTACAAGGCTGCTGGTTTGTTTGTTTTTCGGCGCAGCGATCCAACCAGTCAGCGTGAGGATATGTGCTGCGCTGCGTCTCAGAGCCATGTGATAAATCTCACGGTGACAGCGTGAGGATATGTGCTGCGCTGCGTCTCAGAGCCATGTGATAAATCTCACGGTGACAGCGTGAGGATATGTGCTGCGCTGCGTCTCAGAGCCATGTGATAAATCTCACGGTGACAGCGTGAGGATATGTGCTGCGCTGCGTCTCAGAGCCATGTGATAAATCTCCCGGTCAGCGCGAGGATATGTGCTGCGCTGCGTCTCAGAGCCACGTGATAAATCTCCCGGTCAGCGTGAGGATATGTGCTGCGCTGCGTCTCAGAGCCATGTGATAAATCTCACTGTGACAGCGTGAGGATATGTGCTGCGCTGCGTCTCAAAGCCATGTGATAAATCTCCCGGTAACAGCGTGAGGATATGTGCTGCGCTGCGTCTCAGAGCCATGTGATAAATCTCACGGTGACAGCGTGAGGATATGTGCTGCTCTGCGTCTCAGAGCCATGTGATAAATCTCACGGTGACAGCGTGAGGATATGTGCTGCGCTGCGTCTCAAAGCCATGTGATAAATCTCCCGGTCAGCGTGAGGATATGTGCTGCGCTGCGTCTCAGAGCCATGTGATAAATCTCACGGTGACAGCGTGAGGATATGTGCTGCGCTGCGTCTCAAAGCCATGTGATAAATCTCACGGTGACAGCGTGAGGATATGTGCTGCGCTGCGTCTCAGAGCCATGTGATAAATCTCACGGTGACAGCGTGAGGATATGTGCTTCGCTGCGTCTCAGAGCCATGTGATAAATCTCACGGTGACAGCGTGAGGATATGTGCTGCGCTGCGTCTCAGAGCCATGTGATAAATCTCACGGTGACAGCGTGAGGATATGTGCTGCGCTGCGTCTCAAAGCCATGTGATAAATCTCCCGGTCAGCGTGAGGATATGTGCTGCGCTGCGTCTCAGAGCCATGTGATAAATCTCACGGTGACAGCGTGAGGATATGTGCTGCGCTGCGTCTCAGAGCCATGTGATAAATCTCACGGTGACAGCGTGAGGATATGTGCTGCGCTGCGTCTCAAAGCCATGTGATAAATCTCCCGGTCAGCGTGAGGATATGTGCTGCGCTGCGTCTCAGAGCCATGTGATAAATCTCACGGTGACAGCGTGAGGATATGTGCTGCGCTGCGTCTCAAAGCCATGTGATAAATCTCACGGTGACAGCGTGAGGATATGTGCTGCGCTGCGTCTCAGAGCCATGTGATAAATCTCACGGTGACAGCGTGAGGATATGTGCTGCGCTGCGTCTCAGAGCCATGTGATAAATCTCACGGTGACAGCGTGAGGATATGTGCTGCGCTGCGTCTCAGAGCCACGTGATAAATCTCACGGTGACAGCGTGAGGATATGTGCTGCGCTGCGTCTCAGAGCCACGTGATAAATCTCACGGTGACAGCGTGAGGATATGTGCTGCGCTGCGTCTCAGAGCCACGTGATAAATCTCACGGTGACAGTGTGAGGATATGTGCTGCGCTGCGTCTCAAAGCCATGTGATAAATCTCACAGTGACAGCGTGTGGATATGTGCTGCGCTGCGTCTCAAAGCCATGTGATAAATCTCACGGTGACAGCGTGAGGATATGTGCTGCGCTGCGTCTCAGAGCCATGTGATAAATCTCACGGTGACAGCGTGAGGATATGTGCTGCGCTGCGTCTCAGAGCCATGTGATAAATCTCACGGTGACAGCGTGAGGATATGTGCTGCGCTGCGTCTCAGAGCCATGTGATAAATCTCACGGTGACAGCGTGAGGATATGTGCTGCTCTGCGTCTCAGAGCCATGTGATAAATCTCACGGTGACAGCGTGAGGATATGTGCTGCTCTGCGTCTCAGAGCCATGTGATAAATCTCACGGTGACAGCGTGAGGATATGTGCTTCGCTGCGTCTCAGAGCCATGTGATAAATCTCACGGTGACAGCGTGAGGATATGTGCTGCGCTGCGTCTCAGAGCCATGTGATAAATCTCACGGTGACAGCGTGAGGATATGTGCTGCGCTGCGTCTCAAAGCCATGTGATAAATCTCCCGGTCAGCGTGAGGATATGTGCTGCGCTGCGTCTCAGAGCCATGTGATAAATCTCACGGTGACAGCGTGAGGATATGTGCTGCGCTGCGTCTCAGAGCCATGTGATAAATCTCACGGTGACAGCGTGAGGATATGTGCTGCGCTGCGTCTCAGAGCCATGTGATAAATCTCACGGTGACAGCGTGAGGATATGTGCTGCGCTGCGTCTCAAAGCCATGTGATAAATCTCACGGTGACAGCGTGAGGATATGTGCTGCGCTGCGTCTCAGAGCCATGTGATAAATCTCCCGGTCAGCGTGAGGATATGTGCTGCGCTGCGTCTCAGAGCCACGTGATAAATCTCACGGTGACAGCGTGAGGATATGTGCTGCGCTGCGTCTCAGAGCCACGTGATAAATCTCACGGTGACAGCGTGAGGATATGTGCTGCGCTGCGTCTCAAAGCCATGTGATACATCTCACGGTGACAGCGTGAGGATATGTGCTGCGCTGCGTCTCAGAGCCATGTGATAAATCTCAAGGTGACAGCGTGAGGATATGTGCTGCGCTGCGTCTCAAAGCCATGTGATAAATCTCCCGGTGACAGCGTGAGGATATGTGCTGCGCTGCGTCTCAAAGCCATGTGATAAATCTCACAGTGACAGCGTGTGGATATGTGCTGCGCTGCGTCTCAAAGCCACGTGATAAATCTCACGGTGACAGCGTGAGGATATGTGCTGCGCTGCGTCTCAAAGCCATGTGATAAATCTCACGGTCAGCGTGAGGATATGTGCTGCGCTGCGTCTCAAAGCCACGTGTTAAATCTCACGGTCAGCGTGAGGATATGTGCTGCGCTGCGTCTCAGAGCCACGTGATAAATCTCACGGTGACAGCGTGAGGATATGTGCTGCGCTGCGTCTCAGAGCCATGTGATAAATCTCACGGTGACAGCGTGAGGATATGTGCTGTGCTGCGTCTCAAAGCCATGTGATAAATCTCACGGTGACAGCGTGAGGATATGTGCTGCGCTGCGTCTCAGAGCCATGTGATAAATCTCACGGTGACAGCGTGAGGATATGTGCTGCGCTGCGTCTCAGAGCCATGTGATAAATCTCACGGTCAGCGTGAGGATATGTGCTGCGCTGCGTCTCAGAGCCATGTGATAAATCTCACGGTGACAGCGTGAGGATGTGTGCTGCGCTGCGTCTCAGAGCCATGTGATAAATCTCACGGTGACAGCGTGAGGATGTGTGCTGCGCTGCGTCTCAGAGCCATGTGATAAATCTCACGTGACAGCGTGAGGATGTGTGCTGCGCTGGGTCTCAGAGCCATGTGATAAATCTCACGGTGACAGCGTGAGGATATGTGCTGCGCTGCGTCTCAAAACCATGTGATAAATCTCCCGGTGACAGCGTGAGGATATGTGCTGCGCTGCGTCTCAAAGCCATGTGATAAATCTCACAGTGACAGCGTGTGGATATGTGCTGCGCTGCGTCTCAAAGCCACGTGATAAATCTCACGGTGACAGCGTGAGGATATGTGCTGCGCTGCGTCTCAAAGCCACGTGATAAATCTCACGGTCAGCGTGAGGATATGTGCTGCGCTGCGTCTCAAAGCCACGTGTTAAATCTCACGGTCAGCGTGAGGATATGTGCTGCGCTGCGTCTCAGAGCCACGTGATAAATCTCACGGTGACAGCGTGAGGATATGTGCTGCGCTGCGTCTCAGAGCCATGTGATAAATCTCACGGTGACAGCGTGAGGATATGTGCTGTGCTGCGTCTCAAAGCCATGTGATAAATCTCACGGTGACAGCGTGAGGATATGTGCTGCGCTGCGTCTCAGAGCCATGTGATAAATCTCACGGTGACAGCGTGAGGATATGTGCTGCGCTGCGTCTCAGAGCCATGTGATAAATCTCACGGTCAGCGTGAGGATATGTGCTGCGCTGCGTCTCAGAGCCATGTGATAAATCTCACGGTGACAGCGTGAGGATGTGTGCTGCGCTGCGTCTCAGAGCCATGTGATAAATCTCACGGTGACAGCGTGAGGATGTGTGCTGCGCTGCGTCTCAGAGCCATGTGATAAATCTCACGTGACAGCGTGAGGATGTGTGCTGCGCTGGGTCTCAGAGCCATGTGATAAATCTCACGGTGACAGCGTGAGGATATGTGCTGCGCTGCGTCTCAAAACCATGTGATAAATCTCACGGTGACAGCGTGAGGATATGTGCTGCGCTGCGTCTCAGAGTCATGTGATAAATCTCCCGGTGACAGCGTGAGGATATGTGCTGCGCTGCGTCTCAAAGCCATGTGATAAATCTCACGGTCAGCGTGAGGATATGTGCTGCGCTGCGTCTCAAAGCCATGTGATAAATCTCACGGTGACAGCGTGAGGATATGTGCTGCGCTGCGTCTCAAAGCCATGTGATAAATCTCACGGTCAGCGTGAGGATATGTGCTGCGCTGCGTCTCAAAGCCACGTGATAAATCTCCCGGTGACAGCGTGAGGATATGTGCTGCGCTGCGTCTCAAAGCCATGTGATAAATCTCACGGTGACAGCATGAGGATATGTGCTGCGCTGCGTCTCAGAGCCACGTGATAAATCTCACGGTCAGTGTGAGGATATGTGCTGCGCTGAGTCTCAAAGCCACGTGATAAATCTCCCGGTGACAGCGTGAGGATATGTGCTGCGCTGCGTCTCAAAGCCATGTGATAAATCTCACGGTGACAGCGTGAGGATATGTGCTGCGCTGCGTCTCAAAGCCACGTGATAAATCTCCCGGTGACAGCGTGAGGATATGTGCTGCGCTGCGTCTCAAAGCCACGTGATAAATCTCCCGGTGACAGCATGAGGATATGTTCTGCGCTGCGTCTCAGAGCCACGTGATAAATCTCACGGTGACAGCGTGAGGATATGTGCTGCGCTGCGTCTCAAAGCCATGTGATAAATCTCACGGTCACAGCGTGAGGATATGTGCTGCGCTGCGTCTCAGAGCCATGTGATAAATCTCACGGTGACAGCATGAGGATATGTGCTGCGCTGCGTCTCAGAGCCACGTGATAAATCTCACGGTGACAGCGTGAGGATATGTGCTGCGCTGCGTCTCAAAGCCACGTCATAAATCTCACAGTCAGCGTGAGGATATGTGCTGCGCTGCGTCTCAGAGCCATGTGATAAATCTCAAGGTGACAGCGTGAGGATATGTGCTGCGCTGCGTCTCAGAGCCATGTGATAAATCTCACGGTGACAGCGTGAGGATATGTGCTGCGCTGCGTCTCAGAGCCATGTGATAAATCTCACGGTCAGCGTGAGGATATGTGCTGCGCTGCGTCTCAGAGCCACGTGATAAATCTCACAGTCACAGCGTGAGGATATGTGCTGCGCTGAGTCTCAGAGCCATGTGATAAATCTCCCGGTCAGCGTGAGGATATGTGCTGCGCTGCGTCTCAAAGCCATGTGATAAATCTCACGGTCAGCGTGAGGATATGTGCTGCGCTGCGTCTCAGAGCCATGTGATAAATCTCACGGTGACAGCGTGAGGATATGTGCTGCGCTGCGTCTCAAAGCCACGTGATAAATCTCACGGTGACAGCGTGAGGATATGTGCTGCGCTGCGTCTCAGAGCCATGTGATAAATCTCACGGTGACAGCGTGAGGATATGTGCTGCGCTGCGTCTCAAAGCCACGTGATAAATCTCACGGTGACAGCGTGAGGATATGTGCTGCGCTGCGTCTCAGAGCCACGTGATAAATCTCACGGTGACAGCGTGAGGATATGTGCTGCGCTGCGTCTCAGAGCCATGTGATAAATCTCAAGGTGACAGCGTGAGGATATGTGCTGCGTCTCAGAGCCATGTGATAAATCTCCCGGTGACAGCGTGAGGATATGTGCTGCGCTGCGTCTCAGAGCCATGTGATAAATCTCACGGTGTCAGCGTGAGGATATGTGCTGCGCTGCGTCTCAGAGCCATGTGATAAATCTCACGGTGACAGCGTGAGGATATGTGCTGCGCTGCGTCTCAGAGCCATGTGATAAATCTCACGGTCAGCGTGAGGATATGTGCTGCGCTGCGTCTCAGAGCCACGTGATAATCTCACGGTGACAGCGTGAGGATATGTGCTGCGCTGCGTCTCAAAACCATGTGATAAATCTCACGGTGACAGCGTGAGGATATGTGCTGCGCTGCGTCTCAGAGTCATGTGATAAATCTCCCGGTGACAGCGTGAGGATATGTGCTGCGCTGCGTCTCAAAGCCATGTGATAAATCTCACGGTCAGCGTGAGGATATGTGCTGCGCTGCGTCTCAAAGCCATGTGATAAATCTCACGGTGACAGCGTGAGGATATGTGCTGCGCTGCGTCTCAAAGCCATGTGATAAATCTCACGGTCAGCGTGAGGATATGTGCTGCGCTGCGTCTCAAAGCCATGTGATAAATCTCCCGGTGACAGCGTGAGGATATGTGCTGCGCTGCGTCTCAAAGCCATGTGATAAATCTCACGGTGACAGCGTGAGGATATGTGCTGCGCTGCGTCTCAAAGCCACGTGATAAATCTCCCGGTGACAGCGTGAGGATATGTGCTGCGCTGCGTCTCAAAGCCACGTGATAAATCTCCCGGTGACAGCATGAGGATATGTTCTGCGCTGCGTCTCAGAGCCACGTGATAAATCTCACGGTGACAGCGTGAGGATATGTGCTGCGCTGCGTCTCAAAGCCATGTGATAAATCTCACGGTCACAGCGTGAGGATATGTGCTGCGCTGCGTCTCAGAGCCATGTGATAAATCTCACGGTGACAGCATGAGGATATGTGCTGCGCTGCGTCTCAGAGCCACGTGATAAATCTCCCGGTGACAGCGTGAGGATATGTGCTGCGCTGCGTCTCAAAGCCATGTGATAAATCTCACGGTCAGCGTGAGGATATGTGCTGCGCTGCGTCTCAAAGCCATGTGATAAATCTCACGGTGACAGCGTGAGGATATGTGCTGCGCTGCGTCTCAAAGCCATGTGATAAATCTCACGGTCAGCGTGAGGATATGTGCTGCGCTGCGTCTCAAAGCCACGTGATAAATCTCCCGGTGACAGCGTGAGGATATGTGCTGCGCTGCGTCTCAAAGCCATGTGATAAATCTCACGGTGACAGCGTGAGGATATGTGCTGCGCTGCGTCTCAGAGCCACGTGATAAATCTCACGGTCAGTGTGAGGATATGTGCTGCGGTGAGTCTCAAAGCCACGTGATAAATCTCCCGGTGACAGCGTGAGGATATGTGCTGCGCTGCGTCTCAAAGCCATGTGATAAATCTCACGGTGACAGCGTGAGGATATGTGCTGCGCTGCGTCTCAAAGCCACGTGATAAATCTCCCGGTGACAGCGTGAGGATATGTGCTGCGCTGCGTCTCAAAGCCACGTGATAAATCTCCCGGTGACAGCATGAGGATATGTTCTGCGCTGCGTCTCAGAGCCACGTGATAAATCTCACGGTGACAGCGTGAGGATATGTGCTGCGCTGCGTCTCAAAGCCATGTGATAAATCTCACGGTCACAGCGTGAGGATATGTGCTGCGCTGCGTCTCAGAGCCATGTGATAAATCTCACGGTGACAGCATGAGGATATGTGCTGCGCTGCGTCTCAGAGCCACGTGATAAATCTCACGGTGACAGCGTGAGCATATGTGCTGCGCTGCGTCTCAAAGCCACGTGATAAATCTCACGGTCAGCGTGAGGATATGTGCTGCGCTGCGTCTCAGAGCCATGTGATAAATCTCAAGGTGACAGCGTGAGGATATGTGCTGCGCTGCGTCTCAGAGCCATGTGATAAATCTCACGGTGACAGCGTGAGGATATGTGCTGCGCTGCGTCTCAGAGCCATGTGATAAATCTCACGGTCAGCGTGAGGATATGTGCTGCGCTGCGTCTCAGAGCCACGTGATAAATCTCACAGTCACAGCGTGAGGATATGTGCTGCGCTGAGTCTCAGAGCCATGTGATAAATCTCCCGGTCAGCGTGAGGATATGTGCTGCGCTGCGTCTCAAAGCCATGTGATAAATCTCACGGTCAGCGTGAGGATATGTGCTGCGCTGCGTCTCAGAGCCATGTGATAAATCTCACGGTGACAGCGTGAGGATATGTGCTGCGCTGCGTCTCAAAGCCACGTGATAAATCTCACGGTGACAGCGTGAGGATATGTGCTGCGCTGCGTCTCAGAGCCATGTGATAAATCTCACGGTGACAGCGTGAGGATATGTGCTGCGCTGCGTCTCAAAGCCACGTGATAAATCTCACGGTGACAGCGTGAGGATATGTGCTGCGCTGCGTCTCAGAGCCACGTGATAAATCTCACGGTGACAGCGTGAGGATATGTGCTGCGCTGCGTCTCAGAGCCATGTGATAAATCTCAAGGTGACAGCGTGAGGATATGTGCTGCGTCTCAGAGCCATGTGATAAATCTCCCGGTGACAGCGTGAGGATATGTGCTGCGCTGCGTCTCAGAGCCATGTGATAAATCTCACGGTGTCAGCGTGAGGATATGTGCTGCGCTGCGTCTCAGAGCCATGTGATAAATCTCACGGTGACAGCGTGAGGATATGTGCTGCGCTGCGTCTCAGAGCCATGTGATAAATCTCACGGTCAGCGTGAGGATATGTGCTGCGCTGCGTCTCAGAGCCACGTGATAATCTCACGGTGACAGCGTGAGGATATGTGCTGCGCTGCGTCTCAAAGCCATGTGATAAATCTCACAGTCACAGCGTGAGGATATGTGCTGCGCTGAGTCTCAGAGCCATGTGATAAATCTCCCGGTCAGCGTGAGGATATGTGCTGCGCTGCGTCTCAAAGCCATGTGATAAATCTCACGGTCAGCGTGAGGATATGTGCTGCGCTGCGTCTCAGAGCCATGTGATAAATCTCACGGTGACAGCGTGAGGATATGTGCTGCGCTGCGTCTCAGAGCCATGTGATAAATCTCACGGTGACAGCGTGAGGATATGTGCTGCGCTGCGTCTCAAAGCCACGTGATAAATCTCACGGTGACAGCGTGAGGATATGTGCTGCGCTGCGTCTCAGAGCCATGTGATAAATCTCACGGTGACAGCGTGAGGATATGTGCTGCGCTGCGTCTCAAAGCCATGTGATAAATCTCCCGGTCAGCGTGAGGATATGTGCTGCGCTGCGTCTCAAAGCCACGTGATAAATCTCACGGTGACAGCGTGAGGATATGTGCTGCGCTGCGTCTCAGAGCCACGTGATAAATCTCACGGTGACAGCGTGAGGATATGTGCTGCGCTGCGTCTCAGAGCCATGTGATAAATCTCCCGGTGACAGCGTGAGGATATGTGCTGCGCTGCGTCTCAGAGCCATGTGATAAATCTCACGGTGTCAGCGTGAGGATATGTGCTGCGCTGCGTCTCAGAGCCATGTGATAAATCTCACGGTGACAGCGTGAGGATATGTGCTGCGCTGCGTCTCAAAGCCATGTGATAAATCTCCCGGTGACAGCGTGAGGATATGTGCTGCGCTGCGTCTCAGAGCCATGTGATAAATCTCACGGTCAGCGTGAGGATATGTGCTGCGCTGCGTCTCAGAGCCACGTGATAAATCTCACAGTGACAACGTGAAGATATGTGCTGCGCTGCGTCTCAAAGCCATGTGATAAATCTCACAGTGACAGCGTGAGGATATGTGCTGCGCTGCGTCTCAGAGCCATGTGATAAATCTCACGGTCAGCGTGAGGATATGTGCTGCGCTGCGTCTCAGAGCCATGTGATAAATCTCACGGTGACAGCGTGAGGATATGTGCTGCGCTGCGTCTCAAAGCCACGTGATAAATCTCCCGGTCAGCGTGAGGATATGTGCTGCGCTGCGTCTCAGAGCCATGTGATAAATCTCACAGTGACAACGTGAGGATATGTGCTGCGCTGCGTCTCAGAGCCATGTGATAAATCTCCCGGTGACAGCGTGAGGATATGTGCTGCGCTGCGTCTCAGAGCCATGTGATAAATCTCCCGGTGACAGCGTGAGGATATGTGCTGCGCTGCGTCTCAAAGCCACGTGATAAATCTCACAGTGACAACGTGAGGATATGTGCTGCGCTGCGTCTCAAAGCCACGTGATAAATCTCACGGTCACAGCATGAGGATATGTGCTGCGCTGCGTCTCAAAGCCACGTGATAAATCTCACAGTGACAACGTGAGGATATGTGCTGCGCTGCGTCTCAAAGCCACGTGATAAATCTCACGGTGACAGCGTGAGGATATGTGCTGCGCTGCGTCTCAAAGCCATGTGATAAATCTCACGGTGACAGCGTGAGGATATGTGCTGCGCTGCGTCTCAAAGCCATGTGATAAATCTCACGGTGACAGCGTGAGGATATGTGCTGCGCTGCGTCTCAAAGCCATGTGATAAATCTCACGGTGACAGCGTGAGGATATGTGCTGCGTCTCAAAGCCATGTGATAAATCTCCCGGTGACAGCGTGAGGATATGTGCTGCGCTGCGTCTCAAAGCTATGTGATAAATCTCACGGTGACAGCGTGAGGATATGTGCTGCGCTGCGTCTCAGAGCCACGTGATAAATCTCACGGTCAGTGTGAGGATATGTGCTGCGCTGAGTCTCAAAGCCACGTGATAAATCTCCCGGTGACAGCGTGAGGATATGTGCTGCGCTGCGTCTCAAAGCCACGTGATAAATCTCCCGGTGACAGCGTGAGGATATGTGCTGCGCTGCGTCTCAAAGCCACGTGATAAATCTCCCGGTGACAGCATGAGGATATGTTCTGCGCTGCGTCTCAGAGCCACGTGATAAATCTCACGGTGACAGCGTGAGGATATGTGCTGCGCTGCGTCTCAAAGCCATGTGATAAATCTCACGGTCACAGCGTGAGGATATGTGCTGCGCTGCGTCTCAGAGCCATGTGATAAATCTCACGGTGACAGCATGAGGATATGTGCTGCGCTGCGTCTCAGAGCCACGTGATAAATCTCACGGTGACAGCGTGAGGATATGTGCTGCGCTGCGTCTCAAAGCCACGTGATAAATCTCACGGTCAGCGTGAGGATATGTGCTGCGCTGCGTCTCAGAGCCATGTGATAAATCTCAAGGTGACAGCGTGAGGATATGTGCTGCGCTGCGTCTCAGAGCCATGTGATAAATCTCACGGTGACAGCGTGAGGATATGTGCTGCGCTGCGTCTCAGAGCCATGTGATAAATCTCACGGTCAGCGTGAGGATATGTGCTGCGCTGCGTCTCAGAGCCACGTGATAAATCTCACAGTCACAGCGTGAGGATATGTGCTGCGCTGAGTCTCAGAGCCATGTGATAAATCTCACGGTGACAGCGTGAGGATATGTGCTGCGCTGCGTCTCAAAGCCACGTGATAAATCTCACGGTGACAGCGTGAGGATATGTGCTGCGCTGCGTCTCAGAGCCATGTGATAAATCTCACGGTGACAGCGTGAGGTTATGTGCTGCGCTGCGTCTCAAAGCCACGTGATAAATCTCACGGTGACAGCGTGAGGATATGTGCTGCGCTGCGTCTCAGAGCCACGTGATAAATCTCACGGTGACAGCGTGAGGATATGTGCTGCGCTGCGTCTCAGAGCCATGTGATAAATCTCAAGGTGACAGCGTGAGGATATGTGCTGCGTCTCAGAGCCATGTGATAAATCTCCCGGTGACAGCGTGAGGATATGTGCTGCGCTGCGTCTCAGAGCCATGTGATAAATCTCACGGTGTCAGCGTGAGGATATGTGCTGCGCTGCGTCTCAGAGCCATGTGATAAATCTCACGGTGACAGCGTGAGGATATGTGCTGCGCTGCGTCTCAGAGCCATGTGATAAATCTCACGGTCAGCGTGAGGATATGTGCTGCGCTGCGTCTCAGAGCCACGTGATAATCTCACGGTGACAGCGTGAGGATATGTGCTGCGCTGCGTCTCAAAGCCATGTGATAAATCTCACAGTCACAGCGTGAGGATATGTGCTGCGCTGCGTCTCAAAGCCACGTGATAAATCTCACAGTGACAACGTGAGGATATGTGCTGCGCTGCGTCTCAAAGCCACGTGATAAATCTCACGGTGACAGCGTGAGGATATGTGCTGCGCTGCGTCTCAAAGCCATGTGATAAATCTCACGGTGACAGCGTGAGGATATGTGCTGCGCTGCGTCTCAAAGCCATGTGATAAATCTCACGGTGACAGCGTGAGGATATGTGCTGCGCTGCGTCTCAAAGCCATGTGATAAATCTCACGGTGACAGCGTGAGGATATGTGCTGCGTCTCAAAGCCATGTGATAAATCTCCCGGTGACAGCGTGAGGATATGTGCTGCGCTGCGTCTCAAAGCTATGTGATAAATCTCACGGTGACAGCGTGAGGATATGTGCTGCGCTGCGTCTCAGAGCCACGTGATAAATCTCACGGTCAGTGTGAGGATATGTGCTGCGCTGAGTCTCAAAGCCACGTGATAAATCTCCCGGTGACAGCGTGAGGATATGTGCTGCGCTGCGTCTCAAAGCCACGTGATAAATCTCCCGGTGACAGCGTGAGGATATGTGCTGCGCTGCGTCTCAAAGCCACGTGATAAATCTCCCGGTGACAGCATGAGGATATGTTCTGCGCTGCGTCTCAGAGCCACGTGATAAATCTCACGGTGACAGCGTGAGGATATGTGCTGCGCTGCGTCTCAAAGCCATGTGATAAATCTCACGGTCACAGCGTGAGGATATGTGCTGCGCTGCGTCTGAGAGCCATGTGATAAATCTCACGGTGACAGCATGAGGATATGTGCTGCGCTGCGTCTCAGAGCCACGTGATAAATCTCACGGTGACAGCGTGAGGATATGTGCTGCGCTGCGTCTCAAAGCCACGTGATAAATCTCACGGTCAGCGTGAGGATATGTGCTGCGCTGCGTCTCAGAGCCATGTGATAAATCTCAAGGTGACAGCGTGAGGATATGTGCTGCGCTGCGTCTCAGAGCCATGTGATAAATCTCACGGTGACAGCGTGAGGATATGTGCTGCGCTGCGTCTCAGAGCCATGTGATAAATCTCACGGTCAGCGTGAGGATATGTGCTGCGCTGCGTCTCAGAGCCACGTGATAAATCTCACAGTCACAGCGTGAGGATATGTGCTGCGCTGAGTCTCAGAGCCATGTGATAAATCTCCCGGTCAGCGTGAGGATATGTGCTGCGCTGCGTCTCAAAGCCATGTGATAAATCTCACGGTCAGCGTGAGGATATGTGCTGCGCTGCGTCTCAGAGCCATGTGATAAATCTCACGGTGACAGCGTGAGGATATGTGCTGCGCTGCGTCTCAAAGCCACGTGATAAATCTCACGGTGACAGCGTGAGGATATGTGCTGCGCTGCGTCTCAGAGCCATGTGATAAATCTCACGGTGACAGCGTGAGGTTATGTGCTGCGCTGCGTCTCAAAGCCACGTGATAAATCTCACGGTGACAGCGTGAGGATATGTGCTGCGCTGCGTCTCAGAGCCACGTGATAAATCTCACGGTGACAGCGTGAGGATATGTGCTGCGCTGCGTCTCAGAGCCATGTGATAAATCTCAAGGTGACAGCGTGAGGATATGTGCTGCGTCTCAGAGCCATGTGATAAATCTCCCGGTGACAGCGTGAGGATATGTGCTGCGCTGCGTCTCAGAGCCATGTGATAAATCTCACGGTGTCAGCGTGAGGATATGTGCTGCGCTGCGTCTCAGAGCCATGTGATAAATCTCACGGTGACAGCGTGAGGATATGTGCTGCGCTGCGTCTCAGAGCCATGTGATAAATCTCACGATCAGCGTGAGGATATGTGCTGCGCTGCGTCTCAGAGCCACGTGATAATCTCACGGTGACAGCGTGAGGATATGTGCTGCGCTGCGTCTCAAAGCCATGTGATAAATCTCACAGTCACAGCGTGAGGATATGTGCTGCGCTGAGTCTCAGAGCCATGTGATAAATCTCCCGGTCAGCGTGAGGATATGTGCTGCGCTGCGTCTCAAAGCCATGTGATAAATCTCACGGTCAGCGTGAGGATATGTGCTGCGCTGCGTCTCAGAGCCATGTGATAAATCTCACGGTGACAGCGTGAGGATATGTGCTGCGCTGCGTCTCAGAGCCATGTGATAAATCTCACGGTGACAGCGTGAGGATATGTGCTGCGCTGCGTCTCAAAGCCACGTGATAAATCTCACGGTGACAGCGTGAGGATATGTGCTGCGCTGCGTCTCAGAGCCATGTGATAAATCTCACGGTGACAGCGTGAGGATATGTGCTGCGCTGCGTCTCAAAGCCACGTGATAAATCTCACGGTGACAGCGTGAGGATATGTGCTGCGCTGCGTCTCAGAGCCACGTGATAAATCTCACGGTGACAGCGTGAGGATATGTGCTGCGCTGCGTCTCAGAGCCATGTGATAAATCTCAAGGTGACAGCGTGAGGATATGTGCTGCGTCTCAGAGCCATGTGATAAATCTCCCGGTGACAGCGTGAGGATATGTGCTGCGCTGCGTCTCAGAGCCATGTGATAAATCTCACGGTGTCAGCGTGAGGATATGTGCTGCGCTGCGTCTCAGAGCCATGTGATAAATCTCACGGTGACAGCGTGAGGATATGTGCTGCGCTGCGTCTCAAAGCCATGTGATAAATCTCCCGGTGACAGCGTGAGGATATGTGCTGCGCTGCGTCTCAGAGCCATGTGATAAATCTCACGGTCAGCGTGAGGATATGTGCTGCGCTGCGTCTCAGAGCCACGTGATAAATCTCACAGTGACAACGTGAAGATATGTGCTGCGCTGCGTCTCAAAGCCATGTGATAAATCTCACAGTGACAGCGTGAGGATATGTGCTGCGCTGCGTCTCAGAGCCATGTGATAAATCTCACGGTCAGCGTGAGGATATGTGCTGCGCTGCGTCTCAGAGCCATGTGATAAATCTCACGGTGACAGCGTGAGGATATGTGCTGCGCTGCGTCTCAAAGCCACGTGATAAATCTCCCGGTCAGCGTGAGGATATGTGCTGCGCTGCGTCTCAGAGCCATGTGATAAATCTCCCGGTGACAGCGTGAGGATATGTGCTGCGCTGCGTCTCAAAGCCACGTGATAAATCTCACAGTGACAACGTGAGGATATGTGCTGCGCTGCGTCTCAAAGCCACGTGATAAATCTCACGGTCACAGCATGAGGATATGTGCTGCGCTGCGTCTCAAAGCCACGTGATAAATCTCACAGTGACAACGTGAGGATATGTGCTGCGCTGCGTCTCAGAGCCATGTGATAAATCTCCCGGTGACAGCGTGAGGATATGTGCTGCGCTGCGTCTCAAAGCCATGTGCTAAATCTCACGGTGACAGCGTGAGGATATGTGCTGCGCTGCGTCTCAAAGCCATGTGATAAATCTCACGGTGACAGCGTGAGGATATGTGCTGCGCTGCGTCTCAGAGCCATGTGATAAATCTCACGGTCAGCGTGAGGATATGTGCTGCGTCTCAAAGCCATGTGATAAATCTCCCGGTGACAGCGTGAGGATATGTGCTGCGCTGCATCTCAGAGCCATGTGATAAATCTCACGGTGACAGCGTGAGGATATGTGCTGCGCTGCGTCTCAGAGCCACGTGATAAATCTCACGGTCAGCGTGAGGATATGTGCTGCGCTGCGTCTCAAAGCCATGTGATAAATCTCACGGTCAGCGTGAGGATATGTGCTGCTCTGCGTCTCAGAGCCATGTGATAAATCTCCCGGTGACAGCGTGAGGATATGTGCTGCGCTGCATCTCAGAGCCATGTGATAAATCTCACGGTGACAGCGTGAGGATATGTGCTGCGCTGCGTCTCAGAGCCACGTGATAAATCTCACGGTCAGCGTGAGGATATGTGCTGCGCTGCGTCTCAAAGCCATGTGATAAATCTCACGGTCAGCGTGAGGATATGTGCTGCGCTGCGTCTCAAAGCCATGTGATAAATCTCCCGGTGACAGCGTGAGGATATGTGCTGCTCTGCGTCTCAGAGCCATGTGATAAATCTCACGGTCAGCGTGAGGATATGTGCTGCGCTGCGTCTCAAAGCCATGTGATAAATCTCACGGTCAGCGTGAGGATATGTGCTGCGCTGCGTCTCAGAGCCATGTGATAAATCTCACGGTGACAGCGTGAGGATATGTGCTGCGCTGCGTCTCAGAGCCATGTGATAAATCTCACGGTCAGCGTGAGGATATGTGCTGCGCTGCGTCTCAGAGCCACGTGATAAATCTCACGGTGACAGCGTGTGGATATGTGCTGTGCTGCGTCTCAGAGCCATGTGATAAATCTCACGGTGACAGCGTGAGGATATGTGCTGCGCTGCGTCTCAAAGCCATGTGATAAATCTCACGGTGACAGCGTGAGTAGGATACCAGGGCAGACAAATTTTGCAAATGAATTTCATGCACTGTCCCCTAAAACACATCAAAAACTACAACCAAAAACAAAGTGAGGTTCTGAGATCGCAAACTTCTTAAAAGATACAGTATGCAAAGTGAACTCGGACAAACTTTGCACATATCTGATGCATTGGCCCTTAGCAGCTCTAATCACTGGTGTGTTCATTGTATTTGTGGTCTCCAAACACAAAACATGTACAGCAAAGCCCCGCTTTTCGGCGAACCGCTGATACGGTGGCACCGAGAAGGGGGCCACCATGTCTCCTCAGAGGCTGGTGCCGCCGGCGTGCATGCGCAGAACGTATGTTGCGCACGCACAAGGCGGAAATTGCCGGGTTGCGCATGCGCACAGCTGAAAATCGCTGGTACCGCTTTGCGTCGATTTTCACTATACGGCGGGCCCTTAGAACGGAACCCGCCGCATGCCCGGGGCCCTGCTGTATATAAAAGTATTTCGTTCTACCCAACATTGCTATACATTGCAGCATGTTCATTTTCTGTTATAAGAAACGTTAGTATTTTCTTGCTGGTTCAGGAGTGAACGAGTTAATGTATCAGTGTCTTTCATTTCATTTTTTCTTACGGTGGATTGAATTGGGGAGAGAAACTGAAGCTTTTAATTAGCACAAATTAATAAATATCTGAAGCCACGCTGAGTTCTGTTGAGAAGCAGGTGAGGATTATGAATTGCATGTTAAACATTGCAACGTGTTAAAACTGACAAGGAAAATTGTCGCCTTTCTGAATAATTCACGCTTCAGCAAGAAAAGAATATAGGTAGCAACATGCTGCTGTGAACTTGCTCTGCGTTCCTGAAAATTAGATGGTTTTTATCATATTCTGTCTGTAATCAGAAACTTTGTAGCAACAGAAAGCATCGAGGCTAACCTAGGAAATGTTACACCGGCTACACCGCCCCTGTGTGGTCTAGTACAGGGCTGCGCAGACCTGCTCTCCCCCCACTGCTCGCGCGCCCCCCCTACCTTGTATCAAATGACGCTGTGGGGTCATGTGACATTACGTGACCGAGAGGGTCATGTGATGTCACGTGTGTTGCCATGGCGACACGCCACACCAAGCTGTCTGAATCAAGGTAAGTGAGTTACAGAGGCCTCGCGCGATCCCCGAGCATTTCATTTTAATGCCTTGGGGGAGAGCGCAGGGCCTCTGTAACCGCTGCGCCCCCCCAAAAAAAATTCTGGCGTGCCCCCCAGTTTGCGCACCCCTGGTCTAATACACACAGAATGGCATAGGACAGCGGTCCCCAATTTTTTTTTACACTATGCACAACCTGATAGAAAATATTTGTTCTGCGAACCCCTAATTAATAAATCTTATTGCCCACACATCAGATTATTGCTAACAAAATTGTGTGACTGACCCCATTATAGTGTCGTGAGATTGTGGGGGGAACACACACTGCAACTCAGAGTGTGCACATACTGTAGCTAACCCCCCCCCCCCCCTTCCCCATGCTATCACTGCAGTAGCTCAAAAGTCACGCCCCACAATGCCTTGTGGCAGTGGGTATAAAGCATTATGGGGAGCGACTTTGGAAGCTCCGGCTGTAATCAGGACCCCCGCAGCCACCAGGCCCGGGACACTTGTCCCGACTGTCCCCCCCTGTTGGTGGCCCTCGCTGCAGTTGACCTCGTACAGTAAGGTGCAGTTTGGAGTCTTACTAATTTCGCCGCCCCCCACGCGGGCTTAGGAACCGCTATACCGCCACTGTACCGCCAGTAGAGCTTTTGTTTTGGGAAGCCTTTGGAGACCCCTCACGAACCCCCTGAGAATCACTGGCCTAGGAAACAAAATCCCTGGTGCAACAATGCGGCCAAAATCAGCCCCCAATGTATCGCAGAAACACAACTGCAACAATAAACAAACACGGAAACTTCCCAATTCTCACCCAGAGGACAACAATTATTATTAAGCAAAGAGTCAATTTACCGGATACATGATATTAACCCCTTCAGTTCAATGGGTCAAGTGATATACTCTGAGGCCTCCCTGATGCTTGAGGGGGGAAATACAAAGATGGTGAGTAGTTAGTGATAACATTGTGTGCTTTCTGTGGTTTCTCTCTGGAAATTGGCATTGATATTAAAAACCGGGCTCAGGGGACTTGGAGATTCAAAACAACACAGAGGGGGTTGGTCCTGCGCTCTCCAAGACTTCTGCACTCCACCAGCACAGGGTGTGTAAGATTCTAATGATGCATAGAGTAGGGAGGAAGGGCGATTTTCCTCCTGTAAGTGAACCTGATCCCACTGGGCTCAATGTAGCATGAAACATGCTTTCAATAGTACACTGAATTTATATGCAGGGAAATGCAGAGGCAGAAACATATGGAAATTGCCGGCCGGTAAGAACCATTTGCCCACCTAGTCTGCCTTTTTTAACCTGTACAGGCAGTCCTCGGTTATCCGACACAATGCGTTACTCAAAATGGCGTTGGATAGCGAAACGTTGTAAAGCGAAACACGTTTTCCCAGAGGAACATTGTTTAAATTAAAGGTTCTGTTCCTGAAGACATTTTTAACACTAAAATACACCAAATATATTACGCAGACAATAAGATACGCAGCACACACACAAATTATATAGTGCCTATACTGTATTATATATATAATATAACATAATAAAATATATAGTATAATATAATATTATATAGTATAATATAATATTACATATATGCTCTTACGACACTTTGCAATGTTTTTTATGTGTATGTGTGTATGTATATACACACATACACATAAACAGCGTTGCAAAGCGTCGTAAGAGCGTTGTATAAGCCGTTTTGGCGTTGTAAAAATGAACATAGGTATGCATTGCATAGTGTTGGATAAGCCATTCGTTGTAAAGCGAAGCGTTGTAAAACGAGGACTGCCTGTAGTGGGGAAAAAAACCTCAGATCCTATCTCATCATTTGCTTTATTTGATATTTAGGATGTCTACCCCAATCATTTTTACATTCCCTTTACTGTATTAGCCTCTACCACCTTTGCTGGCAGGCTATTCCGCGCATCCACCACCCCCTTTCTATGAAAAATGACTTCCTCGCATTTCCCCTGAGCCTCCCACTCCCCAGCTTCAGAGAATGGTCTCTTTTTATAGCATTCCTCTTTCCCTGAAATAGGCTTCCCTTCTGCAACAGGCTAAAACCCTTAATGTTTGAAAGTTTCTATCACATGGCCCTCTCCGCCAAGCTGTACATATTGCTGAAATAATGACTCCCTGGCCCCTTTCCGCTATAGCAGTTGACATTATTGTGCCATTCATCCTGTATTCTGCTTTTGGAGTTTTGTGACCCGAGTGCATGATTTTGCACTTTTCTGGCATTAAATTGTAGTTGCCGCACTCTCTAATCTAGCTAAATCATTAATCGTTTATTTTACCCTCTGAAGTGTCAACCCTGTTGCAGATCTTTGTATCATCTGCAAAAAGGCACACTGTCCACTTCACGCTTGTAATGTCCCTCATAAAGATGTTGAAGAGCACTGGTGCCAGTAGATCCCAGAGGCACTCCACTAGTTACGTCCCCTCTTCTGAATGTACCTCCTCCACAACCCTCCAATCAATGCCGTATCCATTCAACTACCTTCGGGTCGAATCCAAAGCCCTGCAACTTGTTTATCAGTCTTCTATGTGGGGCGGTGTCAAGGGCCTTACTAAAATCTAAATAAGTTATGTCTACTGCCCCAGACTGATCTATAACCTTAGTCACCCAGTCCTAACAATCAGTTTGTTTTGTTTGACATGATGCCCCCCCAGTAAACCCATGCTGCCATGGATTTTGTAAGTTGCTACATTTGAGAAATTCCACAATTCTATCTTTCAACCACGTTTCCATTCATTTCCATACTACTGGTGTCAGGCTTGCTGGCCTGTAGTTACCTGTCTCTTCCCTTCTTCCACTTTCGTGACGTGGAACCACGCTTGCTCTTCCCTAGTCATCTGGAACTCCACCTGGTAATAGTGACTGGCTAAATAGTTCTGTTCTGTTGGTAGTGTTGCCAGCACACCCCTAAGCTCCTTTAGTGTCCTTGGATGAATTTCGTCTGGACCCATTGACTTGGCCACTGTCAGTTTTGAAAGTTCCATTATGACTTTCTCCTCTTTAATTTAACTTGTGTCCAATTCCTTTCCATTGAAATTCCTGTTTCCTAACGGTGTTCCCTACCTTCTGATGTTTAGACTGAGCAGAAATAATTATTAATAGACATGCAAACTTGTTCAAATTTGCTTCGCCTTATTTTCCCCCCATACGTTTGAAAAAGTTTGCTGGAACTTTTTAACCTGCAAAGTTTGGTTGAAATGGACACAATTGAGGTGAAATTGACCTCTACATGACCATATAGTCTTACTATTCCTCTTTTCTGCAAGGACATGCAAGGAAACCAAGCATGGCACAAACAAAAAGCATGGCGGGGTATCTCAGATGCTTAAAGGATCAGTCCCCCCGACATAAAAACATTTCATCCCCTGCTCCCCCCTTCTTTACATGTATAGGATGCAGGTGGTCTCCGGCGCTGAACTGCATTAACTCCAGCTCTGGGAACCACCTGCTTCCTGAGATATTTGCTGGGGTAAGTGCCGCTGGGTTCACCCCTGCAGGGGAAAGATCGTAGAGGTTTAAATCTCTCGTATGACGCAGGCCAATAGGAAGCCGTGACATCATTTGACGTGCCTTCCTATTGGCCCGCGTGATCGCGGGGATTTAAACATCCACAAAGTACCAGCGGCACATTCCCCCATAAGTATCTTGGGAACCAGGGGACCTCTGGAGCTGAAACGAATGTGGCTCAGCTCACGAGGCCGCCTGCTTCCCACCCGTGCTGAAAAAAGGGGACATTTACTTGGGATGCTCCTTTAAGGAGGTGTTAAAGGCGCCTTTTCTGATATGATCACCTCTCCTCCACACAACAGCCATTGTTGTGTCTACAGATGCGGACTTGCTGTACTATAATTAGTATTTTTATGATTATTATTATTCATTTTCCCAGAGCCCTGTCAGTGTAACAGGGCTCAGACAGAACAGAGATAAATAAACATTCAGCTAATAATATATCATCTGATGTACAGAGAGAGAAGGGAGAGTTCACGAAACGTGACAGCTTCTCTTCCCTACTCACAAAGCTGTGAAAGTGAATTATACCCCATGTGAGTATTTCAGCACAACCAGGAAAGAATTAAAAACAGAAGACAAAGGGGCCCTTTGCAATAGGTCGCTGACCCCCAGGACAGTGATGTGGTTAAATATTCATCCTTATTCCACGGTGGAGAAACAAAGATGTCAAATTATTTTTGTGTGTGAATTTTATAATATTTAAAGGGGGGTTTCGCTGCACTCCACAATGATAAATTAATGTATACAGTTTACCGGTGCTGCTGGTTCAAGGAGATGCCTGTCAGGTATATTCCAAGGCAATACTCAGGAAGGAAGGATCCAGCGCTCCACGGTTTTTTAGTAAAGTAAATTTATTTTGCCACACAACGTTTCGACCAATAGGTCTTTCTCAAGTGACTAGGCATGCACCAACTGAGGATAAACCCAGTATATATACCCTCAACCAAAGACAATGAGGGAATATATACTGGGTTTATCCTCAGTTGGTGCATGCCTAGTCACTTGAGAAAGACCTATTGGTCGAAACGTTGTGTGGCACAATAAATTTACTTTACTAAAAAACGTGGAGCGTTGGATCCTTCTTCCTGAATTTTATGATGAACAGTTTGAAGCGCTTTGTCCTGATCTGTATGGTGGAATCACTGCAGGGTTCATTCACATTAACTAGGTTAAACTAAAGTATGTATTGCATATTCTGTGCAATGTATTGTGCTGAGCAAAGTTACTAACCAAAGCCCAGCGGATCAATGTTTTACTGGCCCCTCTGACTTCAAGGAGTTAAACATTCCTGAAATAATGAAAGAGCAGCAGTCAACAGTCAGAGAGAGTGTCTACAGAGATTTCAATCTCCAAGGACCCAAATCAGTAAAATGTGGGTGTTCAGGGTAAAAAATCATGGAGTTTCAGAACCTCAGAGAGCGTTCCAGGGAGCCAGGGAGAGTACCAGAGAGTCAGGGAGTGTAGCAGAGAGTCAGGGCGTGTACCAAAGAGTCAGGGAGCGTTCCAGAGAGTGAAGGAGAGTTCCAGAGAGTCGGAAAGTGTTCCAGAAAGTCAGGGATCGATAACAGAGAGTGAATGAGAGTTCCAGAGAGTCAGACAGCGTTCCAAAGAGTCAGGGAGAGTAATAGAGTCAGGGAGAGTAATAGAGTCAGGGAGAGTAATAGAGTCAGGGAGAGGAACAGAGAATCAGGGAGAGGAAAAGAGCATCAGGGAGAGGAAAAGAGCGTCAGGGAGAGGAACAGAGCATCAGGGAGAGGAACAGAGAGTCAGGGAGAGGAACAGAGCATCAGGGAGAGGAACAGAGTCAGGGAGTGTACTATAGAGTCAGGGAGAGCTCCAGAAAGCTAGGGAGAGTAACAGAGTGTGGGAGAGTAACAGAGTGTCAGGAAAAGTTAGAGAGTGGACTTATCTGGTGTTACATGGCTGAGTAAAACGTCAATTTGGGTCATCTAAATCCGTGAGAGTTTTGAGAGGTTCTAATCGCTTGCTGCATGTTAACATCACATAAGTGCATCTTCCGCCTGATGAAGACAGTCAGATTTCTATCTCTCAAGGCCAAGTGGGCACAATGCCAGGCAGCGGAGAGAGAAAAAACCAAAAAAAGCATTTTGGATGCAGCCGAAATCATTGCCCTTTCTTTCTAGCTCAGAGCTCCAGCTTGCAACAAAATAACATGTGGAACAAAACCAGCATTATTACAATGTATTTTCCGTTACCTGGGCAGAGACAGTGAGATGCCCGTGGAGAGGCTTGCTTCATATAACCTGCACTTAAACTTCTGATAAGAAACAGACTATAAATTGAACGCCTAAGTGTGCCGCGTAATATTGAAGAATACCGACCTTGGGAAGGGCACACAGATCAATTTCAGCTTAAATGGCTTAATTATGAAATGCTCGATGTCAGAAATATAAACCTACCCCGTGACCCCCGCTCGCCATTACAGAGCGCACTACACCTTCAATTAATACACTGGCGTATAATTGGCATGATTAACCCCTTTTCTGCTGGCAGGATCTGCAATGCAGCTGGCTGCAAAAAGTTTGTAACCCCTTGCTGCCAGCTGGACCTGCAATACAGGCATCCCCTGGCAGTGGAAGGGTTAAACATAGATGCATTCCTGCTTCGCTACAATGGGGGTCTTATAGCCAAACACTGGATGTAACCCGATTAAAAGCAGTTCAATGGGCCATGTCTTTAACCCCTGAAGTGGCAGTGTCCAGTAATGCATTGCACAGTAACTGCCTAGTTAGCAACAGAAGGGTTCAAGTAGCATAGGAGGTTAAAAAAAGCGAACCTCTCTGAAGCTGACCTTTTTAGTATACAGTAGTATACAGTAGTTAATGGCTCACAGGTTAGAAATAAAAGCACAAATTCACATTAAAAACAGCAGCGTAATCGCAGGAAAGCAAACGTACCAAGCGATCCAGTTCACGGATACCCAGCGCTTGAATGTACTTCATGTATGTTCTGTATAGTAAGATCTGCAGACGTGCTTAGATAGAATCGCAACTGTTTGCTCCAGATGTGACAGACCCACAATATACAGGGCAGCGGTACAACTCCAGTCCTCAAGAGCTACCAACAGGCCAGGTTTTCAGGATATCCCTGCTTCCGCACAGGTGGCTCAATCAGTGGCTCAGTACCTGTGCTGAAGCAGGTATATCCTGAAAACCTGGCCTGTTGGTAGGTCTTGAGGACCGGCAATCCCTGATATAGGGGAGTTGTATCAACGTAAAGAGTTTGTGTTGATGCATGGCTCCATTTTCTGCTCGTGTTGTAGCACAAGCTGGCGGCGGTCGGTTTCGTTTTCCTTTGATGGCTACGTGTCGTGACGTCGGCGCAGGAGCCGGTTGGCGGGAATCGACCTGGCGGCTGTTTTACATGCAAATACAAGAGAGAAAACCGACTCGCAGAGTTGGATACATCTCAATATAATCTGTGCGTTACGCAACACCTCCTCCAACACAAACCGAACCGCAAGCCGACGCCCACTGCGCAAAACGTGGAGCAAAGACCTTAATACAGGGATGCTCAACGCCAGGCATCAAGGCCCCCCCCCCCCCCCAGCAGGTCAGGTTTTCAGGATATCCCAGCTTCAGCACAGGTGGCTCAATCAGAAGCTCGGTCTTTGACTGAACCTCTGATTGATCCACCTGTGCTGAAGCAGGGACTGATACAGCCACCTGAGCTGAAGCTGGGATATCCTGAAAAAATTACCTGTTGGAGGGAGAGGGGGGCTTTAGGACCGGAGTTGAGCCCCCTCTGCTTTAATACACTGACACAGAGACGCAAGATGAAAACGATTCATCATTTTCGCTCCACATTTGCCTTGATACATCACCCCTGGTGGCAAACAGTGTTACAGTATAACTGGGAAAAGAAGCGGGTTATGTATATAGGTGTGCATTAGGAAATAGGTGCTTATATGAGGATAATTCTAATAACGGGTGCATTCGGTATATGGGAGCGTCTAGAAACAGGTATGTGGGTTTTCCGCGCCTGGTCCATTTTCATCATTTGTTGTCTCAGGTGACGACGCATACACAATGATGTAAGAGAAAGGGACATTTTTGAGCGACATACAGTGAATTCAGGGGAAAATGTTACCCACCCCTCGAAACAAACCCACAGTGAGTGTACCTGACAAAGTGCCACCTTCAATGTCCTTCATTCTAAAAGCTGTCACTTAGGATACATCAAGTTCTCTCTTGCTTGATATAAAGATACTCTAACGCTCTCCCGTTCTCTCTCAGCATCGGGGGGCGGGGGGAGATTTTCCTAATTAACTTTCTCACTGACCCGCACATAAACACTTTTTTCTGTACTCTGCTCTGACGCCTGCATATTTCTGACACTACGGTGTGACGGCTTTGTCATTTTTCTTTAATTTATTCGCGTAAATCATGCATAAATAATCTGAAAATTTGCCTGCACCTGAAATTAAGCCTCCACTTGAAGGGAGGTGCGGGCGATACCCTCATTTTCATATTTAGTGGTGACTGCCTCTGGGTCCTGTTTATTAAAGTGGCTTGTTTGACGATTTAACTGCTTCACGTCTGCAGTGCCTTGTAACGAATCACCCGACAAGGTGCAGTATATCTGGGGTGTGTAAAAGCCAGTGCATTGCTGCAGTGAAAAGGGGTCTTTAATTGCTAATCAATAGACCATGTGGTAAATATTTGCACAATGCAGAATCCCGTTCCACGGAATTAATCATCTTACACAATGTGGTGGAAATGTGATTACAATTAACCACCATTTTCTAGGGACGACAGCCTTCCATTCCACACGGGTTTTAATCGGAAAGTGATTTGTTTTGGAAAGACTCCCCAACGCTTTCTCTTGCTACAGAAACAAATATGATATACATCTCCGTAACATAAAAGGGCCAAAAGGTTTTACCCAAAAAGGTTGACAGTTTCTCGTAGTAGTAAGACACGACCGCTTTGCCGCCTTCTTGTAGAGGATTCCCGGAGTGCCATGCGAAGGTGGCGAGGGCAAGGGCCGTGCTGTCGCGTCACGTGACGGCCATTGAACTAATAAATTGCCGGAATTACGAGACGCCGCCGCCCGTCGTGTCGCCATCGACGACACTATAGGCACGGCCTAAGGCTGAGTTTATAGTGCCTTGCGACGGCGACGCTCCGAAACAAATATATCTACTCCGTCGCAAGCGCTTTAGTAAGCGCGACGGCGATGGAGAGACCCAAAATTTTGGAAGACGGGTAAATTTGATTTTTTAGAGATAGTCGCCACATGTGACTGTCTCTAAACCAATCAAATTGTGCGGCCCGCCCCCTTAGTGATGTCACTGGGCTTGTGGCCAGCGACGTCGCTAAAAATCAAAATACAACTTTCGCTGACGGCGACAAGTGACGTCATCGGTCGCGTCGCCAGCACTATAAGCGCGGCCTAAGGCGTGTGGGATACATAACTTTGCATTTACCATTGTCCAACGCAGGGGTTAGAAACTCGGTCCTGTTGGGCCACCAACAGGCAAGCTTTTACGGATATCCCTGCTTCAGCACAGGTGGCTCAATCAGTGGCTAACCAGTGAACGGTTAGAGGGGCCTGCAGCGCTCTGCGAAGCAGTGAGAGGTAAGGCCGAGATTATAGTGGTGGTGACTGCGATGGCGTGCGCGCCAAAACAAATACCTGAAGTCCGTCGCGGGTGCCCATAGAGTGCGCGACCGCGCGGGTCCAACGACGAGGAGACCACATTTTGTGGAGCGGTTCAGCCAATAATGGTGAACCGCTCGCGTGACGTCACTGGCCGCGCTTTCGCCCCGCCTCCATCGCCTCCCAAGGTCTGCTACAGCGCAGGTTTCATGTGTAGCGGCACCACGCGGCGCCAAAACAATTACCTTAGATCCCATCAAACTGCTTAAACCACAAGCGACGGTCGCGGCGCGCTGTACTGCGAGGCGGCGGCTGGGGAAGAGATTGAGAATTTTTGGGGTTTTTTGCGACGGCCGTTTTACGTGAGCGATTCAGCTAATGAGGGCTCACGGCCACGCCTCCAAGACTCCTCTGCTCTCCCTCCCCAGTGAGAGGTTAGGGGGGCCTGTAGCGCGCTGCAAAGCAGTGAGAGGTTAGGCTGCGTCCATAGAGATGGGAGCAGTGCTGAACCGCGCTGACGCTGAGGCTCGCCTGCTGAAGCATGAAATCGCACAGGCTTCAGCAGGCGAGCCAGCGGGCGCGATCGGGAGGCGGGGCAGTGACGTCGCTGGGCCAATCGCCCACGACGCACCGTCGTCAACGTCACGGCGCCAACGTCACGGCGCCTTGACGGTGCTTCGCGCTGATTGGATGTTTTCAGCCGACAGTGTGCTGAAAAACAGCTTGGCTGTCGGCTGAAAAATCCAACTCCTCAGCACGCTTGCGGACGCTCGCGTGAGCCCCCTCTAAAGACATCTTTATTGAGGATGCCGGGGCTCAGCGCGGAGCGTCCGCACGGCTCAGCGCGGCTTGTCCTTCTATGGACGTGGCCTTAGGGGGGCCTGCAACGCGCTGAGAAGCAGTGAGAGGTTAGAGGGGCCTGCAGCGCGCTGAGAAGCAGTGAGAGGTTAGAGGGGCCTGCAGCGCGCTGAGAAGCAGTGAGAGGTTAGAGGGGCCTGCAGCGTGCTGAGAAGCAGTGAGAGGTTAGAGGGGCCTGCAGCGCGCTGAGAAGCAGTGAGAGGTTAGAGGGGCCTGCAGCGCGCTGAGAAGCAGTGAGAGGTTAGAGGGGCCTGCAGCATGCTGAGAAGCAGTGAGAGGTTAGAGGGGCCTGCAGCACGCTGCGAAGCAGTGAGAGGTTAGAGGGGCCTGCAGCGCGCTGAGAAGCAGTGAGAGGTTAGAGGGGCCTGCAGCACGCTGAGAAGCAGTGAGAGGTTAGAGGGGCCTGCAGCACGCTGCGAAGCAGTGAGAGGTTAGAGGGGCCTGCAGCGCGCTGAGAAGCAGTGAGAGGTTAGAGGGGCCTGCAGCACGCTGCGAAGCAGTGAGAGGTTAGAGGGGCCTGCAGCGCGCTGCGAAGCAGTGAGAGGTTAGAGGGGCCTGCAGCGCGCTGAGAAGCAGTGAGAGGTTAGAGGGGCCTGCAGCGCGCTGAGAAGCAGTGAGAGGTTAGAGGGGCCTGCAGCGCGCTGAGAAGCAGTGAGAGGTTAGAGGGGCCTGCAGCGCGCTGAGAAGCAGTGAGAGGTTAGAGGGGCCTGCAGCGCGCTGAGAAGCAGTGAGAGGTTAGAGGGGCCTGCAGCGCGCTGAGAAGCAGTGAGAGGTTAGAGGGGCCTGCAGCCCGCTGCGAAGCAGTGAGAGGTTAGAGGGGCCTGCAGCGCGCTGCGAAGCAGTGAGAGGTTAGAGGGGCCTGCAGCGCGCTGAGAAGCAGTGAGAGGTTAGAGGGGCCTGCAGCACGCTGCGAAGCAGTGAGAGGTTAGAGGGGCCTGCAGCATGCTGAGAAGCAGTGAGAGGTTAGAGGGGCCTGCAGCGCGCTGCGAAGCAGTGAGAGGTTAGAGGGGCCTGCAGCGCGCTGAGAAGCAGTGAGAGGTTAGAGGGGCCTGCAGCACGCTGAGAAGCAGTGAGAGGTTAGAGGGGCCTGCAGCACGCTGCGAAGCAGTGAGAGGTTAGAGGGGCCTGCAGCGCGCTGAGAAGCAGTGAGAGGTTAGAGGGGCCTGCAGCGCGCTGAGAAGCAGTGAGAGGTTAGAGGGGCCTGCAGTGCGCTGAGAAGCAGTAAGAGGTTAGAGGGGCCTGCAGCGTGCTGCGAAGCAGTGAGAGGTTAGAGGGGCCTGCAGCACGCTGCGAAGCAGTGAGAGGTTAGAGGGGCCTGCAGCGCGCTGAGAAGCAGTGAGAGGTTAGAGGGGCCTGCAGCGCGCTGAGAAGCAGTGAGAGGTTAGAGGGGCCTGCAGCGCGCTGAGAAGCAGTGAGAGGTTAGAGGGGCCTGCAGCGCGCTGAGAAGCAGTGAGAGGTTAGAGGGGCCTGCAGTGTGCTGAGAAGCAGTGAGAGGTTAGAGGGGCCTGCAGCGCGCTGAGAAGCAGTGAGAGGTTAGAGGGGCCTGCAGCCCGCTGCGAAGCAGTGAGAGGTTAGAGGGGCCTGCAGCGCGCTGCGAAGCAGTGAGAGGTTAGAGGGGCCTGCAGCGCGCTGAGAAGCAGTGAGAGGTTAGAGGGGCCTGCAGCACGCTGCGAAGCAGTGAGAGGTTAGAGGGGCCTGCAGCACGCTGCGAAGCAGTGAGAGGTTAGAGGGGCTCTTGTATTGCAATGGAAAATGACCTTGACAAGCAGTTGTGCCCACTGCAGATCCAGAAAGGAGCCAACGCACTTGACATTAATATATTCCCACTTATCTGCAAAGTGTTTCCTTCTCTCTCTGGCCGGTGTTGTGCGCTCACACACAAAACACCCGAAACGGCAGAAGCCGCTTCCTCTGCTACAATTCAGCAGAATCATTAGAAGCCATTGTCTGGGTAATTATCCCCAAGCCCGTTCACTCGCCACAAACAATCGCAGGCTGATAGGAGGGGGGGGGGGGGGGGAGAAACAGCCTGATGAGGCGGAAAAAATGTATGGGCTTTTTAAATAGAGATGAGGTCACCCCCAAATGCTCACGTGTACCTGGTGAGGGGGAGAGGAGGAGGAGGAGGGGGGAGCGGGAGAGGATTCTGCAGCTGGCCATAGATACTGCAGATTCCTCGCTACCTCTGCCAGCTACACAACACAGGCCTTCCTGCTGGACACATTCCACATGGCCATTACTCATTACCCAGCCTGCTGATTCTGCAGCAAAAGGGGCCGGGGATTATTAATATCATTTTATTATACCCTTAAATGGCGTCCCACCGCACTTTATTGCTGCTTTTCGTTTTCCTGTAATAACGGGTTTGTAATGTACCGCCTACCTCACTTCCAACTACCAAATGTTCCGGGTTTACCCACGCCAATCCCAGTTTGGTCTGTAGAAATCCGGAGACGGGACAAGAATTACTGCAGACAGCAGAACAAGCTGGTTACAAATCACAAAAACGAGGGGTTCTTTTTAAATAAAGTACCATACATTAGATGTTTAGCGCAGCCCTAACTCATATACAGTATAACAACAACTTTTTAGTTTAATATAGCGCTTTTCTCCCAATGGGACACAAAGCGCGTCACAATTTCAGTATAGTGCTCAGTACGCAGTCCCTGCCCTGTTGGTGCCTGAGGCACAGGGAGATAAAGTGACTCGCTCAAGGTTGTAAGGAGCTGGCACCGGGAATTGAAACAGGTTCCCCCCGATTCAAACCCAGTGTCATAGTTTACAGTCAGTGTCTTTACTCACTGAGTCTTCACTCACTCCTTCCCCCATATACCTAGCCCGGGGAAGCCTCCCAGAAGTTTGGTACCATTACCCTCGCTGGGAGACGTAACACCCGAGAGCTGTCGTTTACATCTTGCTACCGTATTTTGGATTTAAAAAAAAAAACAACAGCCGCTGGACCCGTGAGGAAGCCTGTTCCCTAAACCTTCGGGAGGGGCCAGCAGCACATTGTGAAGAGGGAGACCGCATCGCAGCCAGAATGAGCTCTACGGAAGGATCAGAAAGCAGCCTCTCAGAACCCTTCATACAGAACAGCTTTCCATGCGTCTCTAATACTAATGGAAATCAGCAGATGGATTCACTGATAAAACATCCCTTTTTTTCTCACTCCTTTACACTTCTCCTTCCAAAAAAAAGGTTTAGTGCAGCACGTGTGCACAGCAGATTATTCCGCGGGAGTGAGGACGCTGCCAGTCGCAGGGCTTCCGTTGGGTGTAGGACTGTACTACAGGGGTAGCCAACTCCGGTTCTCAAGCCCTAAACAGGTCAGGTTTTCAGGCTACACCTGCTTCAGCACAGATTGAGCCACCTGTGCTGAAACAGAGAGCCTGAAAACCTGACCTGTTGATAGCTATTGAGGATTGGAGTTGGCTGCCCCTGCTGTAGTATGACCTACAATATGCCATGTCCCTAACCATTCTGCAGCCACACACTGGCACCGAAGGGGTTATAGGCTCATTAATAAACCTCACAATCTACTTATTCCTTTCTTCTCTATGAACTTGTCAGTCCTGTGTCCAGTTGCCCTTTAACCCTTTCATTTCAAGAGTCCATCAATAATTTGCAATGATCTGCAGTGAGTCCTGCACCGAAAGGTTTTCACTGCTTTAGAGTTACAAATACACAGCGATTACGATTGAGGAGTTTACCTGATTTTAAACCCCGTATTCCATTTGCCACGATGCCTTCTCTTCTAGAGCACTGGGGAAGCAGGGGCATTGGTCTCCAGCCTTGTGGTATGGGGACTGGTTATGCCAGCAAATAGGAAGAGCACAGGTGAGAATGTATCAAGTTTTGCTTGTAAGGTTGCAACGTTTTATCTCCAAAAATAGTTCCTGCAGAAATGACACCTAACGAGTCTGGGGAAGAGCAGACGTGTTAGATGCAGCCGCAAGAGGACATAGAATGGTAATGTGTATTTAGAAGCATGTCCCAAGGTTTGTATAGCCCTGATCAGCTCGATGAACATTGAACTGCATTCCAAAAATTGTTACGCTCAGTAAAAAGGGACTCGCAGATTGTGAATTCCTGCAGGTCACACTGAAGGCCATATTTACTAAGCAGTGCTATTCCATAAGACACCTCCCAACCCAGTTGCTTGATTAGACTGTAAGGTGTCCGCTGGAAGGTGTATTATGCAATAGCAACGCTAAGTTAATATGGCCCTAGAGGTCATGCACAGTAGGAACATATCGAGGATGCTTGGGAGATTTTGAGTCAGAGAGGCCCCTTCTTTAATCCCAGTGGCCTCCTAAACTGTCATGAAAAGGTAGAGGCTTCTTCCACCAACAGATTGCGACGATCCCTCAAGCCTTGTATTTGGGGTTTTGGGTTACCTGTCCCCCAGCCATCCTTCGCTGCACAAGCGGCTTACAATACATAGGATGGTTGGGAGGGACACAACCTCACTGGTCCAATTTCCCTGGACTCCTTAACACCTAATGTGAAGGGGTCAACACCATATTTTTCTACTCTTAACCCTTCTCTCCTCCTTCTCGATGTAATCCTTCTCTTCTCTACCTACTAAATCTGCCATTACTGTATATATCCAGGGAATATCCCTTAATCGGCCCTTTCTTATTCCAAGTTTATTATCAAACATGGCATGTCTTCTGGAAAGATCTTAGAGCTCCTGTTAATCCAACATGATGCCATACACCCTTATGATTGTATCAGCTTTTACCAGTTGGCGACGGTCACTCAAATGTCACGCGCAGGGCTGCCCTTGCTCGGATAACCCAACACAGCCCCAATCCCATGATAACTTTCTAACCCTATCCTCATGTAACTGAATCTACAGAGAATACCAATTCACTATTAGAATAATTCGACAGCGTGCGACATAATCTGTATTAGAAAAGAATCGTTGCAAATCAAAACCTCCTTGAGAAAGCGCCAGTGACGGCGTGAAACGCGCGGGAGGAGGAGCTTGTTTTTCATGTGGATGTATCACATTTTTATGTAGTCCAATAAAGATGTTTTTTATTTAATTTTTGGCCGGTGAGTTCCAACTTTGGCCAGGGTTTTTGGATGTCACACCGATCCCTCTTTACTCCAAAACCTATATCATGCTGCGTGTGTGGCATGTGGTTTTATACACCGGATTCACACCCAATTGCAAAATAATAATGTAACTGAACTGGAATTCTCACAGTGGCCGTTGTTATGATTAACAGCGCAATGCGTTCCACCAGTGAATGGGTTAAGTCTCCATGCCTTGTATTCTTTGTACAAGGTACAGGGTTTACCGAAGCTGCGATCCTCCTGCTGGGAATCGGAGCACCATTGTAATATTTGTATTGCTTGTTAACAGAATCCTGCGCTGAGGGATCAATTTGCAGATAAACGGAGCCAGGAAGTGCCCTCTTCCTTGGCCAGCGAGCGACGCGCGCCTCTCCCAGCAAAGAGAACAGCTGCTAGCAGAAAGAGGCAGGCACAGCCCATGCCAGTGCAGGCACAAGATCGCCCGCCAGTGCAGCATAGCAGAGTGAGAAGGGAAAACAGATGTTCACAGTCATTTTGAGGTGTTTTCAGAGGCAGCTATTTACAAAACAAATGTTTGCAAATTCACAAGTGCGCTCCTAACATCCCTGCATCACATTACATTAGGAGAAATGCCAACAGGAGGAAGATCTTCAAGGCTTAGATTTTGCCATCAGCTGGAGAGGAACATGCAGTGATGCACGTGTGTGTGTGTGGCCTCTGGACCCCCCAGATGCGGGCAGGCTGTGTGGGTACAGTGTTAAGATGGCATTCCTGGTGCGAAGCTTATAGAGCAGAGGCATCAAACCAGTGAGGTGTGCGGGTTCTGCCCCAGCAAATGCCGCTTCAATGGAAAACTGCTGATTTTTCCCTCTGTGAGACTGTTGAAGCCTATGAGAACCTCGTGCTAACAAACAAAACAGCGAGACCGACTCCAGTTCAGAGAGACATGCACGAAAACAGTGAGACGACAGGCCTGAAAGACTGCAATATTTTAAAAGAATCATCTTTATTGTGCCGTAAGAAAACGTTTTTTTTTTTTTTTTTTTTAGGCAAAACTTTATAGAAGCATCAACCATGCCGGCAGATAAGAGCCACGCTTCTCCAACGTGCTGTAAAACATCAGAACCTGCTCCATCCTTGGCTTTCCTTTTTGCATTTAAAATAGTTTTATTTCTATCCCAAGTATGTTTGAATTCCTTTACTGTATTAGCCCCCTACCACCTCTGTTGGGAAGCGATTCCATGTATCCACCACCCTTTTTGTCAGGAAGTACTTCCTCACGTTTCTCCTGAACCTCCCACCCTTCAGCGTCAGAGAATGACCTCTTGGTTCTAGCATTCGTCATTCTTTGGAACGTACGTCTCTCCTGTACTTTGTTGAAACGCTTTATATATTGGAAAGTTTTGATCCATATCCCCCCTCTCCCTTCTATCCTCTAAGCCAGGGGTGGCCAACACCAGTCCTCAAGGGCCACCAGCAGGTCTTCCGGATCTCCCTGCTTCAGCACAGGTGGCTCAATGAGTGGCTCAGTCTTTGACCTGAGCCACCTGTGCTGAAGCAGGAAGATCCTGAAAACCTGACCTGTTGGTGGCCCTTGAGGACTGGAGTTGGTCCCCCCTGCCCTAAGCTGAACATATTAAGGTTTTAGCCTCTAAGCCTCATTCTGTAGATCATACACCTTGTTTAGTAACCCCTTTGTGCTCTGTGTTACCTGATGGGGTGGAGCGAGAGTGAGAACAAACTGCACAGGTTGCCGTGGCTTTGCGCCTCTAGGCCTTTGTGAATAAAAATGAAATCAAAATCCAAAACAGCCAGGAAAAAAAAAAAAATTATAATCTAAATAATCTACTTTAACTCCTTGAATGCCGGAGGAGTCACGGCGCCAGAGTGCAAGATGATCGCGACATCACCGATGATGCGAACAGGAAGAGGAGTCGTCGTTCCGCGTTCCAGCGCCCCTACAAAACGAGCAAAGAGCCCCAAGGTGTTACTACCACATCAGGTTGAAGAGCATCACACACAGCTCAGTTTCACTTTTGAGGGAGCAGCCACTTTTTAACAGATATGGGGCAGGAGTTCTGCCCCCCTGGACCTCGTTACACAGTCTGGTCTTTGTTCTGCAACCTCCAGCCTCGGTAAAAAAAAAATATATATCAGCAAACTGTGCCAGCAATAAAACAGAGAGCAGGATTACCTCCCTAATTACTGGCAGGAGAAATTAAACCCCAATCCTACCGACGGAACATTCTCAGTATCGCTTTGTGATGGGTGCACATCACAAGGAATAATTACCTTGACTTGCAGATGAAAAAAAAATGCATTTTATTTCATCTGGCTTTTTTTTTCTTTTCCTTTTTTTAAAAAAAATAAATAGTTTATTCTTTAATGAAAAGGGAGACGGGTCCTGAAATTGTGAACATCAGAGAGCGGGACTAACCCTTGTGTGTTTAATCTCTGCTTGGTAGCATCCGTCACATCTCCAAGGTCTGCGCTTTTCTCAGCCCCAGAAAAGAGAAGCTTTGGCTGGTGTCGTCGGAGCAGGGGGGGGGGGGGGGGGTGGGGGGGGGCAACTCCAGTCCTCAAGGCCACCATCAGGTTTTCAGGACATCCCTGCTTCAGCACAGGGGGTGCAGTCATTCTGATGGAGACACTGTTTGAGCTACCCTGTGCTGAAGCAGGGATATCCTGAAAACCGGATCTGATGGTGGCCCTTGAGGACTGGAGTTGGCCAGCGTTAGAGGCTTCTCCATTCACTAACACCCTGGCCGACATGTAAAACAAAGCTAGATGCCCTGCCTAAGGCTAAGGCCCCGCTCCCAGAGTCAGCGCGCCCGCACTGCAGACAGGCGGTGCGCTGACATACACAGACCTCGATATGCGGTCTGTAGGGAGCCGGAGCCGGAGCGGGAGGTGGGCGGGAGTGGGAGGCTTGAGCGGGAGTGGGGGCGTGGCTTGAGCGGAGGGACCCACTACTCTCCCCCCGCTCCCTCCACGGACTCGGGCTGGAGCTGCTGATGGTAAGCAACACACACACACACACACACACACACACACACACACACACACACACACACAGGCACTCATATACACACACACAGGCACACACATACACACACACACACAGACAGAGGCAGGCACTCACGCACTCAGACACATACACACACACAGACACGCACGCACTCAGACACACACACAGACAGGCACTCAGGCACACACATAAACTCCTCCCCGCTCCCCGAAGCCTCCCCTCCCCATTGGCTCACAGCCACACCACGTGACGCGTCAACGCTAGGGATCACCATTTTCTTGTGTCCCATAGCGGCTGACGCGCCACAGCGTGTAGTGCGCTGTGCCGCCAGGGGGGGACCGGGACCGGCTCAGGAGAATTCCCCTGCTGGTGGGGAACTCGCGTGTGGCCGCCCGCGCCAACGAGCGCAGCGGGACCGAGGCCTTACCCAGGAAAGTCGGCACCGCTCTGTGTAGAGAAGCCCAAAGGGTTCACAAATCACTGTAGATGAGATAAAACTATGATTCCTTTTAAATCAGAGGTTCCCAATTCCAGTCCTCAAGGACCACTAACAGTGCAGGTTATAAAGGAGCAATGCATGCCGGTTTTTGTGTGCTGAACTTTAAAAAGAAATATATATATATATATATATATATATATATATATATATATATATATAAAATATATATATATATACTAGCTGAGAGACCCGGCGTTGCCCAGGATGTAAATGCGTAATAGCGGGGGTGGGGGGGGGGAAGCGGAGGGGGGGTGGGGGGGAAGCGGAGGGGGGGTGGGGGGGGACAAGCGGAGGGAGGGGGGGGAGCGGAGGGGGGGGAAGGGGGAGCGGAGGGGGGGGGAAGGGGGAGCGGAGGGGGGGGGAAGGGGGAGCGGAGGGGGGGGGAAGGGGGAGCGGGGGGGGGAAAGGGGGAGCGGGGGGGGAAAGGGGGAGCAGAGGGGGGGGAAGGGGGAGCGGAGGGGGGGGAAGGGGGAGCGGAGGGGGGGGGAAGGGGGAGCGGAGGGGGGGGGGAAGGGGGAGCGGAGGGGGGGGGAAGGGGGAGCGGGGGGGGGGAAAGGGGGAGCGGGGGGGGGAAAGGGGGAGCAGAGGGGGGGGAAGGGGGAGCAGAGGGGGGGGAAGGGGAGCGGAGGGGGGGGAAGGGGGGAGCGGAGGGGGGGGGAAGGGGGAGCGGGAGGGGGGGGGGAAGGGGGAGCGGAGGGGGGGAAGGGGGAGCGGAGGGGGGGGGGGAAGGGGGAGCGGAGGGGGGGGAAGGGGGAGTGGAGGGGGGGGGGAAGGGGGAGCGGAGGGGGGGGGAAGGGGGAGCGAATGTGCTCACAAATAATATTCTTTATTGGATATGGATATCTATCTATCTACCCACACCATTTATATTAACTCCCACTCCACATACACCTTTTGTAAAGCACTGTATACACTGTGGGCTCTCTATTCATTTATATTCTAACAGATACACACACAAACACATCACTAACTGTCAGGAACCATTTAACACCTCTAGCCATAAATCACATCCACACAGGGGGGGGGGGGGGAGAGACAAGCACAGATAACATTCCAAGAGACACTGTTTATAGTATAGCTTTTGCTTGCTTCATTCATTGTAACATCGCCGGAAGAAGAGATCAGTGTATCTCGAAAGCTCGCACAAATAAAAGCATTTAGTTAGCCACAGAGCGGTATCGTCCATTTATTTTTTGATTTTGAAGCTCGGCTAACATGGTACTGATACCTCATATATATATTCTCAAAATAATCTGCTGTCTTGAATTGCCACTTTATGAATACCCCTGCTTGAGCACAGGTGGTTCAATCAAAATGATTCGGCCCACTGTGCTAATTAGAAGATAGCCTTAATACCTGGACTGTTAGCGTTCTTTGAGGGCGAGAGTTGGGAATCTCTTTTTTTTTAAATAACGGATCACAGATCCCATTATTTGAGCTGCCTCCGCTCGCTGGCTCGTGTAAAACGGTCCTGGTTGAGTCAACCAGAAATTAAGTTTCTTTCATAGCTCTGGCAGGGAAAGGGTTAGCTGCAAAAGAGAGATTTATGAGTAAAAAGAGAAAAATCAGAAAAAACGTACACGGCAGAGAGAAGTGGCTAGAATGCCTTGTTGTACATTTTTGGGAGTGTACACAATGGACGATTTGTCTCTCTCACTGTATAGGATTTCTAGCGCAATAAAAACAGTTGAATATTTGTCACCTTCTCTCCATTTCTGTTGTCACTTGCGCACAGGGCCACTGACAGGGGGGGGGGGGGGGGGGAGAGAGTGGGGACAAGCCTGCCGGGCCCAGAAATTGGGCCCATGCGGAATGATCCCCCCCCCCCTCCTGCGCTTGACAATCCACCAGCCTTCCACTCAACAACCCCGGGACCCATGTCTAGACTTCACTCCTGGGCTCCAGGAGAGCAGCGGACACCGCTTGTGCAGCGTGGGTGGGACAGAAGGGGGATGAGACTCTGTCTCCCTATTTAATTGTTTGTCATTTTGTTTGTGAACAAGACTAGAAGGGATGTTTGTGACATTTGAGAGCAGAGCAAACACAGATAGAGTGGGCTTAGTACTGATTATGTTTGTTTAAAGAAGGGATTGTGGGTAATAGATAGAAATGGAATCACAGAATATTGCTGTAAAAAGAGCTTAATACCTTTGGGTTTTATTATACAGAATGCCCACGTTTACTAAGCGGCGCTATCCCCCCTCTCTGCGCTGGAAGATATCTTACTACCTATTCAAGTGGATGTTGCATAAGGCTAAGTCCCCGCTGGCGGAGAGCGCTCCAAGCATGAGCGCCGGGTGTCCTGCTTGTACGCACGCGCGGGGGAGAGGGGGAGGCATTGCAAGTAGTTGAGCGCGCGGGTAAGTATAGTTTTTTGTTTACCTAAGCACCGAGCGCCGCGCGCACAGCGTGAGCGGGGACTTACATATAGCTATATATGTAAGTAACCGCCGCAAGCGCCACCTGCTCAGCGCCAGCGGGGACTAAGCCTAAGGTGTCTTTCAGAGACGGAAGGCGTCTTATGGCATATACCGTTTAGTAAATATGGGCCAATGTGTTTATGAGGACTTACAGTGTATGTAAATGTACACATACTGTATTTATGTAATAAAATAATGACATATTACCTCTGATAACCACATGTATGACAGCTGCTGTATTGTATGTGTAAATGCTAAATGCCTTCAGATTGCGTGGCAGGCCTCTCTGGTAGTGAGGGGTTAATGTAAGTATGGCAATGCAATGCCAACCTCTCCCACCCCAGCACTGAAAGGGGTTCTCATGTTCAGTCTTCAAGACCCCCCAACAGGTTAGGTTTTCAGTATATCCCTGCTTCAGCACACCGATTGAGCCACCTGTGCTGAAACTGGGATATCCTTAAAAGCTGACCTGTAGGGGGGGGGGGGGGGGGGGGTCTTGAGGATTGGAGTTGAGAGCCCCTGGGTTAAATGATTATGGGGAATTGTAGCACTGACCCCTTTTGGTGCCTGCAGAACATTAAATGGCACGCCAGGCAGACCTGGGGTTTGCTGACGAGCACAGCCCTGTATCCCCCTGAGAAGCATCTTTAAAGAGAGCAATGATAATAAGGGTCTTTATATACTGATTACAATGCAAGTATGTTTAAATTATTTCAAATAAGAGTTCCTCTTTCTGAGAATTTAAATTCTGTGAAGCTTAGTATCTGGAAACGTGGATGAGTAAAAGTTGCATTTTATTGTTTAAGACTGGCGTGCGATTCTGCCCACACTCGTGCATATTCAGTGCTAGAAGCAAACACACAGGTAAGATAGTAATTATAGGGTGACAAATTGTGCCTCGAGTCCTTTTAGTAATGAAACATTCTGCAACAGTAACAGAAAGAACTATAAATGATGTCTATGGATCTACAATGCAAGATACAAAAGCAGAGCACAAGAAATATGAGCAGATCTATAGTAACTCAATGCATTTAAAAGGCGTTGGTGCACAATTTGGCACCCACATTACATAGCTTTCCTTCTCTCCTCAGTATTTAAACACACCTTCACCCTTCTGCAAAGACAAAAAGATTCCCCTTGGTTATCTTGTGCCACATTAGATTGCACGCTCTTCTGCAGAGATTCGTGGGGCCTGTTTTTGTTTTCTCTTCATTCGCAGAGGTATATAAACATCAATCAGATCATCCTAATTGACTTGACTCGCTCAAGTACAGTACATGCAACAGATCAATTTGAGCAGTGTCACTGCAGGTGCATCAGAAGAACATCCTGCCAGCCACAGGGAGAAGATAAGATTCTTATCAAGCTGCAAAAAGCAAATCTATTCCGTGATGCCATGTTCTGGCTGGGATTCAGCATTTAGAGGATTTGTACAACATAATGTGGACACTGTGTAACATCTATTTTACTGCCGCAGCAGGCGAAAAGCATAAAGCCTGACCCTCTGGCAGAGAAGGGGTTAAATAGCTTATATCAGTCATTGCTCTTTCCTTGATGACTGTGTTCTGTGCACCTGGCTATACACCACAGCAGCGTGAAATCTTATCATTCCCTCCTTGGTTTGGGGAGATGTGGAAGCCACTAATTATAAATAGGGTCACAGCTACCGAATGGCTTAGTATGAAGCGCGGGGACCCCTACAGTATATTAGCAGTGGGAGGAATGTGTCTGGGTTCACTAGGTAATCATTACGGCAAGATGCAAAATGCACTCATTTTGCCTTAAATAATAGTGCACGTTAGTTCGAGGAACGCCACTAACTTTCGCATCTGAGACCTGCCCAGTGTCATACGGTATGTGGCCCGGTTTAGGGTTTCAAGCACACTCCAGACAGGCAGAAATGTTTGGAGAGAAGTTGGAGAGCAAATTGAAAGTGCAACAAGTGGAGAATTTGTGGCAAATGGACGTGTTCTATTTTATTATGATATGTTATCAGAACTTTACAAATACACACAACCTCTGCAGAACCCAAATCCACCGCCACACAATATATGTTTGTGTCCAAAGGTCACAGGGCTGGCCTTAGGCCGTGATTATACCTAAAGCGGCCCAAAAACAAATATCAGCAACACAATGAAAACGTACATACCCAGCGCGACGCGCGCGCAGACTGGAACTGCAGGGCGGCAGACAGGAGAACAGACCAGGGAATTTGTTTTCTTCAGGCGACGGCCGTGTCACGTGAGCGGTTCAGCCACTCACGGCCACACCTCCCTGTCTCTTCCAGCTGCTTCCTTCCTGCAGTTCACATGCTGCTCTGATGCATCGATATGATGACATCCCGAGAACACGCGCAGCTGGTATAATCATAGCCTAAGGCTATGCGAGTCCCAAGGTAAGCACACTGACAGCAGGGACCTCCCCCCCCCCCCCCCCCGTGTAAAAAAAAGCCGGGACTTTGACCAGCAGCCCTCCTCTGGGAACCGTCGTGATGTTCCGGCATCACGGCGTCATGTAATGTAACGGTGACATGTGATGTCAAATTGCCATGACAATGCGATGTCGCGACGCTACAGGAGATGTCACACTCCGGAAAAGGTAAGAAAACTGACACACACACACACACTCATTCACACTTATACACACACACACAACTCTCTGCTGGTCCAGGGGCCCCACGCTCCCTGCTTGTGTCAGCCCGGGATCCAACTTCTGACCGGAGAGGGGAGCTGGAGGATCTGGGGGTCCACGTTCTCAGGGTGTCCCAGCTTCAGCACAGGTGGCTCAATCAGAGGCTCGATTTTCGACTGAGACTCTGAGCTGAAGCTGGGATATCCTGAAAACCTGACCTCTTTGGAGGGGGGGGGGGCTGGAGGAGTGGAGTTGAGCACCCCTGACCTAATGTACACAACAAAGGACAATAAGTCCCTACGCTACACCCAATATGAAAATGATATACTGTAGTTAATTACTTATTTGTCTCTCTTCTCATAAGTAACGGTCATTTAGTCCAATTCTTTGGCCTGTGTATTTCTAAGTCTCTAACCACGCCACTACCACTACCTGCAAAAAAGTGTTGGGACCTGTCAAAATGGGGCATTTTACTGACAAAAGGACCCTTAATTATGGGAAGAGAAACAGATTAGTATTTAACTATATAATTTGTCATATTGGATGTATCATTGGGGCTTCTTGTCTTTTGCTGTTAACAGAACTTTAGCACAATGCTCCCTCCCAAACAATATTTGCAATGTGTTTAGCATATGTGCTACATATGTAACAATGTAAAATGTCGTCTATAAAAGGGTTTCAGGACAGACTGCATTAAAAAAACAAAGCAATTAGTAAAGGGAAAATGTTGCACGCTTAATGAACTCAGTATTGTGATCCCTTCAAATTGCTCTGGACTTGCAGACTTCTGGAATTCTCGTTGCCAGAGAGAGGTCCCAGGGTCCCAATTAAATCACAAATTCAGAATTGGTTCATATTGGGGGTGGGTGGGGGGGGGGGGAGATTTGTACTGGCATCAAGGATCTCATTATAAAAAGGGTACATTAATATTATTTATCTCTCTATCATACGTTAACAGCAACCCCTGCAGAGCTCGGAGCAAAGTGACGATATGTCCTCAAGCATTGGATAAGTCAACAAATAAAACAGATTAACAGCTGACGGATAGCACTTGTTGAACGCCATAGCCTGGATCTACATGCATGAGTACAGTCCGGTGTGACAGGCGTAACTATCGTCTTGGCAACAAAGTGATATGGCTAGAAAGTTCAAAATAGTGCGCTCCTCACTAGTGTATATGACAAACAGACAAACTCACATGAAACATGTAAGAGGGACGAAAAATAAACAAAAGCGACAAGAAGAAAATAAGAGGACCAAGAATGCAATATGTTCCAAAAGTATATAAAATATACTAGAGAAACGCTCTACTTTATACCGCATTGTGGGATGAGCGAGAAGACCAGATACGACAAAGATTCATAACACGGAATGAAACACGGGGGAAAACTACATTTGAAACGCCATCAATTTGTGTTTTTTGTCATCACATTGTCCTAATACTGTCAAACTTCAGCTAAGAGCGGTAATGTCGGGCCAATTTAATTCTCATGCAATTGTGTGGTATATAAAGCCTATAAATAAGCCTTGTTTCCACTGACCGTCAAGGCAACAGAGTTGTCCAGAAAGGCGGCTATTGTCTGTCACAAAGACCAAGCGCGGTCTTGAAGTCGAACAAAAATGTAAATACTGAATTCAAGTCTCACATTATTGCGACTTGAAAAGAAATCCTTCTAGTATAATATCACAAACTGTAAAAAAAAACAAAAAAAAAACTTCCATGTAACAATTTCATTTGCAACAAACTGTCTGAAAGAAAGTTGAACAACAGAAAACACATAAAACGTATTATTCTCAACAAGGCTGAGATGCATCAACAGTACAATTCAAAAATAGAAATCCGGCATTCCAGTGGAAGAAAAAAAAAAAAGCAGTGATACCGGTCTGCTTACCATACCCACCAGGGGAAACATGTAAGGAGGAGGGGACTGGAAAATAGCGCCAAGAACCAAGTGCAACTAGGCAATTCGCCCAACAGCATTGTGCTACCTGTGAAACAGCAATAGAATAATCCTTATTGTTACTACATAATGATACATATCTCATTTGAATATAATACGTTTAAATAATAGTAAGGACAAAGAGCAGTGCAGGGGTGCGCAAACCGGGGGGCGGGAGATTTTTCGGGGGGAGGAGGCGCGGGCGGTTGCAGAGGCCCAGCGCTCTTCCCCAAGGCATTTAAATTAAATGCCGGAGGATCGCTTGAGGCCTCTGCAACTCTCCACTTGCCGTGATTCAGCCGGCTGTGTGACGCATCACCATGGCAATGACATCACGTGACCCGCGGCGTGACAGAGGGGAGGGGGCGCGAGCAGGGAGGGAAGCAGGCAGGGGGGCGCAGCGAGGAAAGATTGCACACCCCTGTCCTAATCAACAAATTATCGTGTATGAGATACATGTATACAGTAAGATGTGTATTGCTCAAATATAACAAAAAAAGTATATAGAAAATTGTTAATAACAAATAATAGTATATCAATTATGTGATAATATGTAAAAGTACATAAACATTAAAAAAAATCTAATTTAATTAAAGAAAATTCAAGAATTGTTCAAACATAAATAAAAGCAGATCTACAACAGACTCTTGGTCCTGGCCTTTTGTTATAATCCTGTAATAGTCCTCCTTAGACGTAGTTACTTCACTTTGAATCAGCCTCTCTGCCAGGTGTGTGTGCTTCTGCTCTCACACGCAGGGATTCCGATCCTCACTAGATAGAAGCAGTGTAAACGGAAGACAATCCCTTAGCATAATACTGTACAATAGTAAATAGTCATTAAAAACACAGGTAACTGTTACACTCCCTCATTTGTGATGGATAAAAAAAAGCATTCACACTTTTAAGGGAAGTGTGGTGTCTTGGAGCTCCTCACCGCTCTCCCAGACCTGTCCCTTGGGTACTTCCTGAGGGCACAGTGGATTTCCAATTGGAATGTGGGATTACTGGGCTGGTTGAGTCTCCGCTTTACTGGATACGCAACTTGCAATGTTCAATCATACGCGTTTTGTGACAGTGTCACTTCATCAGGGAGAATGATATGGTCACCAGGATCTGAGTCTTTTATAGTCCCAACAATTGGCCTAATTGTTCAATTAACCAGAGCATATCTTATTAATAATTGAACAGCTGTTACATACAAATAATGCTTACATGAGAGATCACAACCCCACACAACATGGACAGGTTATCTCCTATCCATATACCTCTAATATATATACTATATATTACTACCGGGGGAATATCCAGGAAACGGATTTGTGCTGATTTTCCCATCTCAGCCATGCTCCTAAGCAGATATGCTTTTAAGTAGAAATGTTTAAAGTAGATATGAAGTTTAAAAAGGAAGACTATTGAATCACTGATCTCATCTCTTCTCTTTCCTCAGGTAAAAACATATTTCAAATTGTCTGTCTGTCCTGATATCCTCCCCTGCTGTGTATTTAGTTCTATTTAGGTAAAAACATATTTCAAATTGTCTGTCTGTAAATCATCCCCCTGCTGTCTTAATTTAATTCAGCTTTCACACTTGTGCAAGACAACACCCACCTTAGAAAAACCATTTGCTTTAACGTCCCTCACATGTGCTAATTAAGTTTGTTGTGCCAACCAGGTGACTTTCTAAAAGTATATAAGTAAACTCATAGCAGCCATGCTCCTAAGTAGAAATGTTTAAAGTAGATATGAAGTTAAAAAAAGAAGTGGAAAATTGGACAACACCTGCTGCTTCTGATTCCTGCTTTTGATCTACGTTGGAAAGGAGGATATTATCTATCCCAGACTGCACATCTCAACACTTAACTATTGCTGTGATGCCACCTTTATTTTTTATATTTGCTGTAACCTCACTTATTTTCAAATTATGCACTTCCTTCCACCAGTCTCCTTATGTCTCTAACTCTATTCATATATCTCCATCTCTCCTTTCTTTCTCAGTTCACATGAACTCCTTTCTTACCTGCGTCATCTGTCACCACACAGCTACACACCCTGCACTAAAACACACCTCTACAAATCATCCTCACACATTCTCTTTCTTTCCATGCTTCTCCTCCTTGCTTCTGGGGATATCTCTCCCAATCCTGGTCCCTGCGTTATTTCTACTTGCTCTCGTCCTCGCCTCCCACATGCAACTTCTACTCCTTCTGGTGTTAACCCCTCCAACCTCATACCCATCCCCTGCCACCCTCCCTCCTCTCTCCCTTTCTCATGTGCCCTTTGGAATGCACGCTCCCTTTCTAACAAGTTTCTCTCTGTGCATGACTTCTTTCTCTCTCACTCCCTGCTTCTCTTTGCTATAACTGAGACCTGGCTCACTCAGTCTGACTCTGCTCTGGAAGCTGCCCTCTCCTACGGTGGCCTTTCCTTCTCCCACACTCCGCGCCCTGATGGCAGGGGTGGAGGCGTGGGGCTCCTGCTCTCCTCTCTCTGCCGTTACCGAACCCTTCCTATTCCCCCCTCTCTTGCTTTTCCCTCCTTTGAAGTTCACACTGTCCAGATCTTCTCTCCTCTCCCTGTCCACGTGGCAGTCATCTATCGCCCACCTACCTCTACTCATCCCCCTTCTGCCTTTCTCTCTCACTTTGAATCCTGGCTCTCTTTCTTTCTCTCCTCAGACTCCCCTGTTCTTCTCATTGGGGACTTCAATTGCCACATTGATGACCCCTCTCTCCCTTGGGCTTCCTGCTTTCTTTCTCTAACCTCTTCTTTTGGCCTTTAACAGTGGACTGCAGCCAGCACCCACAAGGATGGCTACTACTTAGACCTGGTTTTCACTAAAAACTTCTCTCTCTCCGATTTCTCCATTTCCTCTCTTTGACCATCACCTCATCTCATTCTCTCTATCTCGCTTCTCTCCTTCTCCACCTCCGTCTACCCCCCGGTTTTGCAGAAACCTGCGCTCTATTCACTTACCTGACTTTGAGTCCACTTTACACTCCTCCCTCTCCTCTATCAGCTCTGCTACAGGCACTGACAACCTGGTCAGGAACTACAACTCTGCCTTGTCCTCCTCTCTTGATCTGCATGCCCCGCTTTCTCTCTGCCGCACTCGCCCTTCTAACCCTAGACCCTGGTTAAATTCCCACACACGCATGCTGCGTTCCTCCACTCGTTTCTCTGAACGCCTCTGGAGGAAGTCTCACACTCTCGCAGACTTCCTTCACTACAAATTTATGCTATCCTGTTTCAACTCTGCCCTCTTACAAGCTAAACAAGCTTACTTTTCTTCACTAATCAACATGCACAAGTCTAACCCACGCCGACTGTTCTCTGTCTTTGATACTCTACTTAAACCACCCTCAGTTGCCTCTCCTTCCTCCATCTCCGCTCAGGACTTTGCTGACTATTTTAAGGAAAAGGTGGAATCCATACGTCAGAACATCCCCTCTGTTTCTTCCTCCCGTCCTACACCTCTTCCTAACTCTCCTCCTGACTTCCTTGACTCTTTTTCCACTGTCTCAGAGGAGGATGTGTCGCTGTTGATCGCCTCTTCTCCCTCTACCACTTGCCCTCTTGACCCCATTCCCTCCCATCTCCTAAAACCTCTTGCTCCTACTATAATCCCTACTCTCACACACATTTTTAACTCCTCCCTCTGCTCTGTAACCTTTCCATCCTCCTTCAAACATGCAACAGTCATACCATTACTCAAAAACAGCAAGCTTGACCCTACCTGTCTTTCTAACTATCGACCTGTCTCCCTCCTGCCTTTTGCCTCTAAACTCCTTAAACGTCTTGTATTCTCTCGCTTGCTCCATTTTCTCAACACCTATTCTCTCCTAGACCCTCTACAATCTGGCTTCCGCACTGCTCACTCCCCGGAAACAGCCCTCACTAAAATAACTGACGACCTCCATGCTGCCAAAGATAGAGGTCTTTACACTCTGCTCATATTACTCGACCTCTCTGCAGCATTTGACACCGTGGACCACCCTCTTCTCCTTCACATTCTCCATACTCTTGGTATTCGGAACAAAGCTCTATCGTGGATCTCATCCTACCTCTCCCATCGTACTTTCAGTGTCTCTTCTGCTAACACCTCCTCCTCTATTGATCTCTCTGTGGGGGTACCCCAGGGCTCTGTCCTGGGACCTCTTCTCTTTTCTCTGTACACACTCTCTCTAGGTGACCTAATAACATATTTTGGGTTTAATTATCACCTCTATGCTGACGACACACAAATATACTTTTCAACACCCGACCTTACACCTGCTGTACAAACCAAAGTTTCTGAATGTCTCTCTGCTATATCATCCTGGATGGCCCTCCGCCGCCTTAAACTCAACATGGCTAAAACAGAGCTCCTCATACTTCCTCCCAAACCTGGCCCTACTACCTCCTTCCACATTACTGTTGGAACTACGATCATTCACCCAGTAGCCCAAGCACGCTGCCTAGGGGTCACACTCGACTCCTCTCTCACATTCGCCCCTCACATTCAAAACATTTCTAAAACCTGTTGCTTTTTCCTCCGCAATATAACTAAGATACGCCCTTTCCGCTGTTGATCGACTGCTAAAACTCTGACTCAGGCCCTCATTCTCTCCCGTCTTGATTACTGTAACCTCCTGCTGTCCGGTCTTCCTGCCTCTCACCTGTCTCCCCTACAATCTATCCTAAACGCTGCAGCCAGAATCACTCTACTCTTTCCTAGATCTGTCTCAGTATCTCCCCTCATGAAATCCCTCTCCTGGCTTCCAATCAAATCCCGCATCTCACACTCCATTCTCCTCCTCACTTTTAAAGCTTTACACTCTTCTGCCCCTCCTTACATCTCAGCCCTAATTTCTCGTTATGCACCATCCAGACTCTTGCGTTCTTCTCAAGGATGTCTTCTTTCTACTCCCTTTGTATCTAAAGCCCTCTCCCGCCTTAAACCTTTTTCACTGACTGTCCCACACCTCTGGAATGCCCTTCCCCTCAGTACCCGACTAGCACCCTCTCTATCCACCTTTAAGACCCACTTGCTTAAAGAAGAATATGAATAGCACTGAGGATATTCTGAACACATGATACATAAAGCTTGGCCCCCTGCAGACGCACTTACCAGAACTCCCTCCTACTGTCTCTGTACGTTCTCCCTACCTACCAATTAGACTGTAAGCTCCTCGGGGCAGGGACTCCTCTTCCTTAATGTTACTTTTATGTCTAAAGCACTTATTCCCATGATCTGTTATTTATATTATCTGTTATATTTTTGATTACCACGTGTATTACTACTGTGAAGCGCTATGTACATTAATGGCGCTATATAAATAAAGACATACAATACAATACATACACACACACACACACACACACACACTTTTCTTAGTGCTGATTTCTACAATGCAGCTTTTCTTGGCCAAACATATTTATTGGTGGACACTTCCTTTAGACACAGAAACCCATCAATTAAGTGGAGACACGTATCGATCTCAAACAATATGTCTGGCCTCTGCAAAGCATTCTGGGTGAATGTGCTGCCCAGGGCGCTTGTTTAAGTGATGTTTTCCCAGGACTTTATTAATGCTCACTCAGATACATTGTTTCAAAACAGTGTGTGTTCAGATACCAGATGGAGGATGCACTGCTATTAGGAGCTACAGTATATATCCAATATTTATACTCCACTGTTACACTGGAAGTCTGTTAACTATATATTGTCCATACTGGGAAATGAATTGCTGGTCCCCCACTCATACATTTTGTTTGAGACCTCAAAACAGAGAAAGCCGATTGATGTCAGTTTCAGAGAATTCAGACAGTGGTCCGGCTCACGGATATTGCAAGCTTGTCATTAGCAAAGCTCTGCATCCTTTATAGCCACACAGGTATTAAAAAAAGGCGAGACCGTGCAGGGAAAGGCAACAATATTTAAGCCAAGTTTGTGAACCAGGGAACATTTGTCATTTTTCAGGCTTGAATAATTTCACGTGAGAGAGTTTATTTAGCAGAGTACCCACTGACTGATAATACCTCTCAAAACACGCATCTATACAACAGATCTATATGCGTAGGCAAATTAGCTCGTTTGCAAGATCTCTCAGGTGTGTTATTGGGTCTCTCCCCATGTTGTATAAAGGAGTTATATATGTCAGTGGGGACTTTACTAGATAGGGCCTAAATAATAAATCATGCAGTCTCGCTCGTTAGGAGGGAGTCTCGCTCGTTAGGAGGGAGTCTCGCTCGTTAGGAGGGAGTCTCGCTCGTTAGGAGGGAGTCTCGCTCGTTAGGAGGGAATCTCGCCCGTTAGGAGGGTGTCTCGCTCGTTAGGAGGGTGTCTCGCTCGTTAGGAAGGAGTCTCGCTCGTTAGGAGGGTGTCTCGCTCGTTAGGAGGGTGTCTCGCTCGTTAGGAGGGTGTCTCGCTCGTTAGGAAGGAGTCTCGCTCGTTAGGAAGGAGTCTCGCTCGTTAGGAGGGAGTCTCGCTCGTTGGGAGGGAGTCTCGCTCATTAGGAGGGAGTCTCGCTCCTGGAAACACAGTCTTACTCATTTAGGAGTAGCTCTTACTAATGGTATTACATCTGCAGCAATAGCTTCATGCTGGGTATTGAATTAAGTCACTCTCATTAATGTAAAAAATAATCCATCTAAATGCAACTTGGTGACCCTAAATCCACTGAGCTGTACCTTTGCTCCCTGACAGCTGTATGAAATGCCCATGTTATACCAATAAAAAGAGAGGCCAGTGTGCAGCCTACTGTTAATATCATAATATGGTAATTCAGGGGTGCTCAACACCGGTCCTCAATCCACCCCCCCCCCCCCCCCACAGGTCAGATTATCAGGATATCCCTGCTTCAGCACTGGTGGATCAATCAGAGGCTCCGTGAAACACTGAGCCTCTAATTGAGCCACCTGTGCTGAAGCTGGGATATCCTAAAACCCGACCTGTTGCGGGGGCTTGAGAACTGGAGTTGAGCACACTTGTGCTAATTAATTGTGCCTGCTCTGGTCCCTCTGATGATCATTTAACCTCAGCCCTGTATTATATAACAGAACAGTTAGTTGCCATCATCCTGGGTCATTGATTGTAAAGATAATTGTCCCTCAATTACAGCCTCTGAAGTCCAGTGTGCATCACTTTATACAATATCAACTGTATAATATTCTCCCAGGAACCCATGTGACGGACACTGGTGCTGGGTGTAATGCAGTAACTCAGCTAAGGGAGACCGCATGTTTACTGCTGGCAATAGTTCTACAGGTATGCGCATGCCACCTTTGGGGGCTTGGATTATATTCAGACTACTGGATACCTTCCAGCAGCCGGTGACACCACAGACGACCTTCTGATATTGCCCTGTGCCCCAGTGTACTAATACTAAGGCATGAAAAGTGAACCCACTCTGGGATCATCTATAAATAATTGGCAGGCTGTGCTGCACAGCTGCTACATCTCTATAGATTGTTACTTTGTGATCTCTATATTGTTCCTCTGCAGAATCAGCACCGCTTTGTGGATCAGCCAATCAGACGACTCCTTTTGAAAGTTCCACACCAGGGACACTGTTCTTGCTGAAACAAGATGTTGCCTACCAGGGGTTTCCAAACCAGTCCTCAAAAGCAGCACACAGGCCGGCTTTTATGAATATCCCTGTTTCAGCACAGGTGGCTCAATCAGTGCCTCAGTGCTTGACTGGGCCACTGATTGAGCCACCTGTGCTGAAACAGGGATATCCATAAAAGCTGGCCTGTGTGCGGCTCTTGGGGACTGGTTTGGAGACCCCTGGCCTAGTCTTACGCATTGGTTGTCACTTCCCTCCCCCTCCATCTGACGAAGATAAGTGTGAGGTCACCATTTCTCAAGCTCATGTACAAAAACATGTGTAACTCCCCAGCACTAATATCACTAGGATCAGTTACATAGGACCAAACACAAATGCCTTTTGCGTATGATCCAGTAACGCCAGGATTAGCCGACTGTCCATGGGCTGTTTTCACAAGAGGAGGTATTACGGATGTTGGCCTGTTCCATGCTCCTTCCCTCTATTTTACTTAGATCAGTTATTGTCCATCAAAACACAAGGGCTGCCAATAACAGCTCGAACACAATGGTCCACCATGCCTGGTACCCGTTTAAACAGAGCCCAGTGCTGTAAGCTTGTGGGGAAGTTGTAGACCAGGACACCTACTGTATGGGACATCCTTGTCATATTCTCCCTGCTTGCATAGTTAGCAGGTGCACACGTAGGTTGTATTTGTGTCTATCTACTTTGTAGCTATTAACAAACATGTCTAATCTTCTTTTAAACCCATTTCGTTAATATGGTTTGGAATAACTGACTATTTGACTATCAACATCAATCCTTCGTTCCGAACAGTCAGGATGAGAGGATCTATTATCACTGGTTATTTGCCAATGGAAAAAAAAATAACTTTAGAAAGATGTCCCAATGTAAGAGTAATCAGTGGAACTGGGTACCACTATGTTTCCTCCCAAAAATATTTTTTCTGTAGGTTTGGAGATTAAATTTAAAAAAAAAAAAGAGGCTGGCATAAAACAATGTGCAGTGTACAAAGAACCTTTTATTTAAATATGGGATCCAAAGGGCCATGTTCAGCAGAGCTGTGATCCCTTCCGTCCACGCATAGTATGACTTCATGCCAACCAATGGATTTTTAATGAAGAATGAGTCAGATCAAAGCTGCTGAATCATTTCCTGACCCATCCTGTTTGAGGCACTGCGGTCAGTTATAATGAGCTTTGCATAAAATATATCCTTACGGCTGCAGAATGTCACCGCGAGCTGGGCTGCAGCTGTGTCCAGATGTCCGAGGAAAAGAAGGAACGACGTACTCCTTCGACTGGCTCATGTAAAGGGGACCTGCAGCCGTCAATATAAAAGGACGCAGGTTAGCCACCCTAAATATGGCAGGAGTAACCTGAGCCGTGTCACTGGCCTTTGAAGTGGAAGTACAGGTTCCTTTCGACCATGGACAACTCACGTTGTGCTATATTTACTAAGCAGTAATGGGCCGTGAAGCACCTCCCAGCCATTCTAATAGAATTGAAGAGAAAGTGCTTCATGATTTAGCTCTGCTTAGTTAATAAGGCCCTTTATCAGGTATCATAATAAACCATTGTAAATCCTAGTACTGTACCATTCACTGTACAGTGTTATTTTAATAAATATAGTGCTGCATAAACTATGGGTGCTATATAGCAAAATTGCAGATTTTTCTAAGTACTAATAAATACTTGTAGTTTGCGGCTTATCATAAAAATGGCTGCTCCCAGGTACTCTCTGACATAGACATGTAGTACCCATTGTGTTGCCGAAGGTGCTGGCAAATAAGGGGTTACATAAATGGAGTGCAATGATAGCATGAGAAATATTAATTCAATTTCCTGCCAGAAAAGGGCGTCCCATCACTTTGTGATCATCCAGCTTCCCCCTTTAGGAAAGAATCAAGGCATAATAGTTATGGATAGGCTATTAAACTGCAACACATCACTGTTCAAAGAAATTACCATTTTTTACGAGCTGTGATATATGGTTCTCATGTAGCTGTCATAAGCTATTTTCCCTTAAATAAGAACAGGATATGTTTTCCCACCAAGCTTTCGCCTTAACCGTCTTTGATTTGTATTTCAGGAACACGCAGAAATATAAAAATGTCACAAGCAGCGGAATTAGCTTTGCGTTGGAGATAGGGGTGGGCTTTTAACTTCACATCCATGCATTAACATCACTTATATTTTCTGCTGCAATACCTGTCTGTGTTGTTCGCTTTTTCAACCAGAAAACACCAGCCCTAAAATGTCTGTCTCTCGTCTCCCCCCCCCCCAAAATAAATAAATAAATAAACTGGGTAACAATTCCCTCTGTTTTGTTCTGATATGAATGGATATTTTCATCAAGCTGATTTAAAATTGCAAGGACGAGTTAGTCACATACTGTATCCTGGGAGAGTCCGAAACGTCAGGTTATCGTGTGTTCTATGGGAAAATAAACACTTATCACCAATTTGTGTGTCCAGTGCCAGTACTATAACTGCTTTTGTGATCATATAATACAAACACACCTAAGAGGTTGTAGTTTAAAAGCACTTACTAAATCAAACCGCGCAATAATACATTTTCAGTGAACAGACAGCTGTGTAGTTTGGACTAGCTGAAACTGCCAATTTCACAAATACATGTATATTTTGGTGACATAAGTGATGTAAAAATGTGAGGCGTGTGTCCTGCTAGGGTGTGAGCGTGTGTGAGTCGGCGGGTGGGTATTCAGTACAGGTGGCGCGTGGGTAGTGAGTGCTGGCTGTGGGTCGGGGTCCTGCTGGGGTGTGAGGCGGCGGGTGTGTGGCGACAGCTGGTCAGTGATTTTGTTGCGTAGGGGCAGGAGGCGGCAGGTGTGTGTCGAGTGTGTGGGGTGGGTGAGAGGCGGCGGGTGTGTGTCGAGTGTGGCGGGTGTCTGTTCAGTGCGTGCGGCGGCTGTGTGGCGCAGGGGTGTGAGCAGTGGGCGGGTGAAAGGCAGAAGGGCGGGTGGGCGAAAGGCAGAGGCGGGAGGGCGGCCGAAAGGCGTTGAAGGAGGGGAGGTGAAGTGGGGGGGAGGTGGAGGAGGGGATGGGGGGAGGTGGAGGAGGGGAAGGGGCGAGGTGGGGGAAGGAGGTGGGGGAAGGGGCGAGGTGGGGGAAGGAGGTGGGGGAAGGGGGAGGGGGAAGGGGGGAGGTGGGGAAGGGGGAGGGGAAGGGAGGAGGTGGGGGTGGTGAAGGGGAGGTGAAGGGGAGGTGAAGGGGTGGTGAAGGGGGAGTGAGGGGGGGAGGTGAAGGGGGGTGAAGGGGGGTGAGATAGGAGGTGGAGGGGGGGTGAAGGGGGGGGGAGATAGGAGGTGGAGGGGGGTGACAGGAGGGGAGGAGGAGAGGAGGGGGAGGGGAAGTGAAGGGGGGGGAGGTGAAGGGGGGTGGTGAAGGGGGGAGGGGGAGGTAAGGGGGGGAGGGGGGAAGGGAAGTGGGAGGAAGGGGTGGGGGGGGAAGGGGGTGAAGGGGTGAGGGGGGAAGGGGTGTGTGGCGGGGAAGTGGGGGGGAAGGGGTGGGGAAGTGGGGGGGTGCGGGAGGTGAGGGGGGGGAGGTAAGGGACAATTAATGTATCATGTGACCGCTTGCTCCCCCTTCCCCCACTATCTGCCGGTCATCTGTCCCGTCCCCCCCCGAAACCTTCCGTCTGTTGTGGACGTCTGCAGACGGGGGCGCGTGCATGCGTCGGCCGCTCCCTCACCCGGTCGCCCGCTCGCTCCCTCACCCGTCCGCCCGCTCCCTCATCCGTCCGCCCGCTCCCACGTGGATCTGAGGCGGGAGGCAGCGTGTTGTGGCCACTCCCCCGCTGTGTCCTGGGCGCTCGCTCCCGTGCGGCCGCTCCCCCGCTGACTATCGGCCGGGGTGTGAGCTTGGAGGCGCAGGGGTTGGAGGCAGCGGGAGGCACAGGGGTTTTGCACTGGGAGGGGAGGTGCAGGTGTTGGAGGCCCCAGCGGCAGAGGTGTGCGCTGGGAGGGGAGACACAGGGGTTTGAGGCAGCAGGAGGCACAGGGGTTTGAGGCAGCGGGAGGCACAGGGGTTTGAGGCGGCGGCAGGGGTGTGCGCTGGGAGGGGAGGCGGCCGTTTAGTTACTTACCTGGGCGGGAAGAGGTGTGTGTGTGTGTGTTGGACCTTTGGCCCGTCACTCCGCCTCAGGCCAATGAGAGGTGTGCGGGGTCGGGCGGGCCAAGGGAGCCATCTCATTGGCCTAAGGCGGAGTGACGGGCCAAAGGTCCAATGTGATTGCCCCTAGGGACAGGACAGACAGACAAATACACATACGACGGTTTGAGAAATATAATATAATATAATATATATATATATATATATATATATATATATATATATATATATATATATACACACATATATATATATATACACACACACCGGTATATCCAATAAAGAATATCACTTGTGAGCACATTCACATGTTAGACAGGTCTGCAACCCTGCCTTTCAACCATTATCATCTAACATACAGTGCACCCACTGCAGCAAGGGATTCTGGGAAATTACATGCAACTGAGCACACCATGTGTCACCTTTTGCCTGGAATATCCATTCACATGGAGCCCATTTAAGCAGATGCATCGCTGTTCACACAGCTTTTAAGCACAACATGGGACTAGCAAAGCAAGTCAAGCCACCCACAGACATGTTTCAACCTTGATGGGTATCATCAGTGTGAGGTTGGTTTATACTTGCTTTGCAATATTTCTAGGCTTGGTAGGTTTACCATATACATTTTAAGTTACTGTATGGGTGGTAAAAAAAAAGGCAACAAAAAACCTCCTCCCTTAGCATATAGCCAATAAAGAATATCACTCGTGAGCACATTCACATGTCTTAGACAGGTTTGCAACCCTGCCTTTCTAGAACCATGTGGTACAATTTTACGGAATGCCACTAACCAGCTCCAACAAGTCTATCATTGGGGTTGGTAAGTCACTTATCTCTATTTATGTTTAGGAGGTTACAGTCAATAGAAAATGGCAATGTATATTGTACTAGCTTGCTGCATTGAAACATCTGTCCATTTATGTCCACTGAGTGACTGAAGAAACCCTCGACAGATACAGCAGAGTGGGTAAATGGGGGAAGGTTTCAACTGGTAGAGGCAGCAAGAGAATAGGGACATGAGTCTTTCAGCACCTTGGAGAGCTACTTGTGTTGCTACGGTATGTGCAGGGTGAGTCCGTCAAAGTACATTGTGTACTAATGGCAGTAATGTGTTTAAGGGGTGACATCTAGGTGATCGATGCCCTTGTTATCAAAACCCAACACCTATTAGTATTTTTAAATACAATTTAAAGTAAATTTGTAAACATGGTGAGCAGAGACTTGGGAAGGGTTTTCATTTTCTCTGGCTGCTCCCTTTTGTCTAATGTGTGTTCAAGAGTTTGCACAAGCAAAGTCCCCCTCTTTCTCCTCGTTCCCCTTATTGGCTCTCTGATAAGGATAAAAACAAAACACTTGATTGACAAATACTCTCACATTCAGAGGCCCAGAAGATATGCAATTTGTAATTAATTTCCAGAGGGACAAAATAAGCTACATGTTTGTTTTCAACACTATTAGATTAGTTTAAGGAAGCCAATTCAATTGTTCAATTGCTTATAAAAGACTGGGGTCTGAGGAGGAGGGGGGTTGGGGTCAGCTATGTGGGATTGAACCTTTAAAGGTGAAATTGCAGAAAACTGAGAGCTATGTTACAGCTTATTCACCGTTAATAACATTTTCTTAATAATTAGCATGTTTCATAGCTTGTGTGACTAGTACAGAAGCCATACAATATTGAGTATACCCCAGGTTTAGCCAACTCCAGTTCTCAAGAGCTACCAACAGGTCAGATGTTCAGGATATCCCTGCTTCAGCACAGGTGGCTCAAACAGTGGCTCAGTTGAGTGATATATATATTACTGATAATGTACACACACCTGTAGGCAAAATGAGTCCATGTCCAAAAGAACTTACAAATCTAGTCATACCTGAGGCACAGGGAGATAAAGCGACTTGCCGAAGGTCACAAGGCGCCAACACTGGGTTTCAAACCAGGTCCACCTACTTCAAAGGCTGTGGCATTATTACTGAGCGTGTCCTATCCGTTCCTCTGCTGTCCTGATGGCACAGTATTAGCTGTGCCCTGAAATGAACCAGTGACTTTCCACCCCAGAGAACTTAAGAATGGTACAAGCCAGGCCAGGAACAAAAATAACAAATATATAGGAGTTAAAGCAACGTCTGTTCAATTAGTTTGGAAAGTATTTCTGCGTGTGCACTGAGTGTATTCTGCTCAATTCCCTCCGGCTGAAATGCCAATTTTCTGCTTTGCCGGCATGATGACTGCCTATGAAATGGTTCTGTTAATAAACTGCAGAAAATAGCTGAGCAATTAAGCAATTAAAGTGTTTTGAAATTTAATTTAAGACACTGGCTTCTTGCTGTTGTTTTACTCCCTGTTTTCTCCCCTCCTTGCTTTCGGGGGAAGGAATAGCGTGGGTTTGGATATAACCACATGGGAAGGCACAGCAGCGTTTTTCCTTTCTGGTATAGTTAAAAAGTACATAGCTTTGAATTATTGTGACTGTAATTATTTATTTTCATGGTGTTAACCTACTTTGCAGCACTTTGCAATCTAGAAAGACGGGCAAATGGAAAGCAACTGCAGAGCAAGACAGGAACTAAATAATCCATCTATCAAAACAAGAGCTAGTCCTGAATGTAAACACAAACATTGGTACCAAATGGACTTGGTGCACTATATGGATCCAAAAAAACTGCAGGTTCATTTCAGGCTGTGATATCTGTATTGAACCAAGAAGATAATTAACTGTACTTCTACAATAGCAATATCACGATAGCTGTGCACACAATAATATATTGTTTCCTATTCCACGGCACCGAAAGTGTACATAGCGCTGTATATAGAATTTTTTAGTAATCTAGGAAAATAAATCATTAGGAGGGGGGGGGCGGGTATTGCTACTTTATATTTGAAAAGAAAGATCCTCCGCAGCTGAACCGCTCTATTTGCAGCTCCGTCTACCCCGTTCTCAAGATACTTACAGTAGTTCTCCTCCACCTTAGGGAATTCAATATGGCTGCCAAACCACAGGCCAATATGAAGCCACAAAGGATGAGGTTGCAGCGTCCTATTGGACAAGCACGGCCACCATATAGAAAGAAAAGACGGAAATGCACCAGCATCTAACACTGAGTCTCGGGAGGTGAGGGATCTCCGGAGCTGGAAATAGCTCGGTTTCAATACTGTAAAAAAATCTATTTCAACTAGAAAAAAGGCGGCTTTACGGCTTTAATTGATACTGAAAATTACAGGTTGCACAAACAGAAAGAAGCAAAAGTCCTCTAAGTACCTCCTCTTATTCAAGTGGCGCATTAAAGGGCCAACACCTCCCAGAATTGCACTCATTCCAATGACATGATTAAGGGGTCTTAGGGTCTTATCTGGGTAATTAATACCTTTTTTACCCAAATCTGACAACTAAATATTTAAATGTATTTTTTTTTTTTTTTTAAATGAGACTTGCGAGGGGTTTGATTTCTTCTGGCCAAGTATGTGGAATTTCACCTTTAAAGGGTTACAAGCTACAAAGGATCTGGAGCATTGGAGACACGTATAGAGGTATCTGATGTATTGCTGAGGTATTTAAGTGTACCTTGCTCTAACACCTTTCCTGAATACCCACTGACCTGGGGTCACTATTGTATATCACATTAAAGGGGGAACATGTTTTCCTCCCTAACATGCAGCACTCTATACTTACAGTGGCTTCTCCTTAGAGAGAATGTATTCTTGAGTGCTGTATACATGTAATGATAGTTTAGGAGCAGTGCATGCCTGTTCTGGACTTTGTTACAATGTCTTCATTGTTGTAATATATTCCCAATTACCTTTGTGAGTAACAGGTTTCCAATGTGTGGCCCCTGGACATCTAATATATACGATGCGTCGTAGCCACAGTTGGTAACCTAGACAGCAATTGTTTAATGACTTTCTAATACATTAAACTTGCATTGTTTTTAATCTAATTGAAAGTGGCATTTAAGCATTAAATTGGCATCATAGCAAGCCAGCAATAGGAAGGTAGCTGGTCATTATCATACTTATTAAATGTCAATCAGCAGTTTAGCGATTAATGGTTATGTAATTACCTCACTAGAACTATATGGTTAAATGCCAATTAAGCTGCTTAACAATCTTTAGCCATCTGAAGCATTAATAAGGCAGTTATTACAGATTAGTTGCCAGCAGAATTTTCAATTCATTACGCATCAATTCCCCTACCTATTATACCTTTTGTTTTCACTGCAGGTAACCCTTCAGTTGCCAGCGGTCCAGCAGTGCAAGGCAATGCATTACATTACATTACTGTCCCCTCTGGCTGGGAAGGAGTTAACCATTAAACCAGCGGTCTGCACTGAGCATCTGTATTTTTGCACTTACTCTAAAACAGAGCTGTGCAACTCCAGTCCTGAAGGGCCACCAACAGGTCAGCTTTTCAGGATATCCCTGCTTCGGCACAGGTGGCTCAATCAGGAGCTCAGTCTTTGACTAAGCCACCTGTGCTGAAGCAGCGATATCCTGAAAACCTGGCCCGTTGGTGGCCCTTCAGGACTGGAGCTGCCCATCCCTGCTCTAAGAGATCTCTTCCTGTCCTTTCCAACACTGCATTATAATTATTCTTTAATCCGATGCTGAGATATAAGCGGTTGAAATATTAGGTGTCCGGGAGGTTAAAATGGAGTTCTCTCCAGTGTACACTAAAGGTTACCATGGTAACTTCAGAAGCTAGAGATTAAGAAAATAGTTTCTGCTAACACTAATTGCAGATTTAAGCTATAATGTGAAAGGTAAATAGTTCATCTCTATTCTTTGCAGACTGAGGCACACTGGAGCTCATTTACAGAGCAAAGACTTGAAACCGTTTTAGCAAAATTTCCCAAGTGCAAAAAACAGCATTTATCTTTTTAAGAGAACTGGCGCTAGATTTGTTTTTTATTTGTAGCAAATAAAAATCTCACGTGTGAGCACATCCACCTGTTTCAGACCCGTCTGTATCCCTGCCTTTCCCCATTATCTCTTAGCATACACTGCTTCCTGTGCAGCCAGGGATTCTGGGAAATGACATGCAGATGATCACACAGTGTCACGCGTGTTCATCTGCTAAGGGAGACGCTAGGGTAATGAAGGGGTTAAACCAGAGTCGACAGAGAAGCCCAATGCTGCATCCAACATGACAGAAATACACAGTAAAATACTTATATATTCTCTTGAAATAGGGTCATTTAGTTTAACCCTTTGGCCAAAGCGTTGTAAGCTTGCGAGCCACGACAAGGCAGACACCTGTTCGCAAGTCCTAACACTACCAGATAAAATACCTCTACAGACAATATACCTCTATTAGGAGGGAGAAAGACCACAGTGGGTCTATATCCAGCAGATTGAAAGGACGCAAACTAGGGAAGTGGGGAGGGGCGGGCTTAAAACCTGGGAAGGAGGAGCTACTAACCTCCAACAGCTGAAACAGCTGAGAATGGGTTAACAAAACACAGAACCACAGCTCAGGGGGCTCAGGGATTCCCAAAAAGAGCTCCTTCCCAGGTTTTAAGCCCGCCCCTCCCCACTGCCCTAGTTTGCAGGTCCTTTCATTCTGCTGGATATAGACCCACTGTGGTCTTTCTCCCTCCTAATAGAGGTAAATGACAATTTTAATCCTAATAGAGGTATATTGTCTTTAGAGGTATTTTATCTGGTAGTGTTAGGCCTTGCAAACAGGTGTCTGCCTTGTCGTGGCTCGCAAGCTTACAACGCTTTGGCCAAAGGGTTAAACTAAATGACCCTATTTCAAGAGAATATATAAGTATTTTACTGTGTATTTCTGTCATGTTGGATGTAGCATTCGGCTTCCCTGTCGTCTGTTGTATACATATGCCACACTCAATAGCACTCCATTTTGACACATATATATATATATTTTGTGGGGGCTCAGGGGTTCCCAAAAAGTGCTTGCTGGGGTTCTGTGTTTTGTTAAACCAGAGTGTCTGGTTTGTTGGGGGTAGAGTGGGTGAAGGGGATAGTTGCCCCAAGGTGGGTGGTTAGGTCTACTGGGTGTGTAGCGGGAGTGGTTAACCCCTTCATTACCTTAATGGTAGTAACCGCTAAGGTAATGAAGGGGTTAACTCCTCCTGCAACCCTCCCAGTAGGCCTAACAACACATCCTGGGCAAATCCAGCCTTCACCACCTCTACCCCCAACAAACCGGGCACTGGTATTTAACCCTTTCATTACCTTAGCGTTAGCTGCCAAGGTAATGAAGCTGCCTGTAAATGTATTTTTATTGCATAGGATGGAAGGAGGAAGTAAAAGTAATTTTTTCACATCAGAGTCACATCGCGGATCCCATCTTGCCACCCTTCACTTGTGGTGAGATCAGAACCTGCAAGTTGCAGCCGCAATGTGGATCTCGGAGCTACCTGAACAGCTCGATCGGGCAAAAAATGCGAGTTTGAGCATTTTTGGAGCTGCCGCTCAGTTTGTCTGAGCGAGAGCGTGACCGATCGGGAAGAAGCATTTTTGCGAGCGAGTTTGGCATGTTATCGGAGCTTTCTGAATAGCTACACATGCACACTCGCTCACAAAGTGCTCAAAACTCTCGATACGTCACTTATCAAAGCTACCTGAATAGGCACCATAGTATCAATTCACTGAACACGTTCATGATGTACTACGTATTAAATTTAATGTAACCATTGGCATAAAATGTGCATCTTTTGGCCCCTTGCATGTAACAAAGGAGCTGCCAGCCTAGAAAAGCAGCATGGGTGCGAGAACTCATGTGACAAAAGCAAGGGACACGTCTGAATTTCAGGTTGGTATACATCAGTTTAGCAGGCGTAAGTTGAGAATGCGGCAGCATGTATAGCATACCAAGTAGTCTTTTAGGCCTTCTTAAATGGGTCCAGGGCAGAGTATATTCCAAATACTGTAATACACAAGGCTACTCATTTCTGAAAATATTCATTTGTATTTTGGGGTGGAATTACTGCTTCGACGCACATGTATCTATAATGCGGTTAGCAATAAATAAAGAACATTTTGTCATAGTAATAATAATATTTCTGTGCTATGGTTGGTGTATAAATAGCTCGATGGAGAAGTTAAGATATTTCCCCTGTCAAAGCTGGATTGTAAAATTCAGTACTTGGCTTCAATCTATTCAAATTTGAGAAAAGTCACTGATTATTACCTAGACAAATTTACCTGACTCAGTCTTCCTACTCAATTACTTAATGAGGCATTGCATCCTCTCATACCCATTATGCTCATTAAATGGCTCGCTGCAGCTGAGCACACTGTATTGTCTCAATACAAATATTCTTCTGAAAGGTCTCCGTAATGGAACGGCTATTTTTTATTTTTTTTTCTTGTGTGACAAACGTGGACTTTGTAATTTCTTCTTGGCTGTCTTTTAATGATTTTTCTTTGCAGCGGGGAGAATGGCAGAATAATAAAATGTCTGTGACACAGAATAAATAATGTATTAGAAGTACAATACAATAGGTAATCTCCAAGTGGCTCCCGCGTGAAGAGGACAGGACATGGTCTGGAGTTGTGTATCTCAGAGACCACTGAGAAGTTGACTAGTTTTCTCTGTTATATTCGGTGATACACATTGAAATTGCCAGCCGGGCCCACTTAGGGGCCCGTAGCCAAATAAGGACAATAGAAAAACAGCATATAAACTATATAGTAAATGTTAATCCATTGCTTGGCAAATATTGATGTCTCTCGAACCATTTTAGTGGAATATTTCCACAACATAGAAGCCAGTGGAGAATGTAACAATGATGCACACGAACAGCTTGAGAAAAGTAAAGGCAGATTTTGCAGAACCGTTTTTCGCAGAACTCACGTTTCAACCTGTTATAAAATCTGAGTCTCAAACCGCCACCTGCCTGCTAAATAAAGCAGCCGAACAGGCGGTACTGTGTTTACATTATTTATTTATTTGTAAGTATAGTATTGAAGCAGGGGGTCTCCGGAGCTGAACTGTGTTCATTTCCGCTCCGGGGACCACCTGCTTCCAGAGATACTGACCTCCGAAGCTATGCCGGTTATCTATGCAGGTAGGGAACTGTGTGCCTAACATAATGGCGGCTTTAAATATCCCGTGCGTCAATAGGAAGCCGTGACGTCATCCGTTGCAGCTTCCTATTGGCTAGCATAACCGGGACATTGAAACTTTACAGAGATACCGGCGCCCCCCCGGAGCCGAAATGAACACAGTTCAGCTTCAGAGACCCCCTGCATCCATCCTGTAATAATACAAAATAACAATTTAAAATGCCGCCCGTTCCGCCGCTTTCAGATGTTTCGCTACGTCGGTTGTTTCATACTTTAAAACATGTTTGGAACAAATATTTAATTGTGCCACACAATATCATCAACACAATATGCTGTTCCCAGGACAGAACATCGCGGTGAATACAGAGATGCAATGATCAAAACCAAATGATAAAATCAGAAGGGGCAAAAAAATAAATGAAATCATGATTTCTACAAAGCCCTCAGGGGGATTAAACAAAAAAAATGCGATGGCTGCAGAGAAAAAAATGTATAATGCAAAACAAATTGGGGATTTTAGTTTTAACCTCATCACTGTCAGAGCAGAGCCCGGCCCCAGTGGCAGAGAAGAGGATGCATAATTATATCTGGAGGAGAAGCGTTCCTGGAAGTGCAGGTGCCCCTTTAATTAAATATTTTCTCACCTTGATGCCCCATAAAGATGACCAATGACCTGCTCTCTACAGGGAGCCGTTAATTAGTCCCATCAGCTCAGGTATGGTGTTCATTAGCAGAAATGATGCAGCTTGTCGAGCTGAGGCACTAAAGTTTCCCTTTGGAAAAATTGCATCTGAAATGAGCCACAAAGCATGAAGAGGCACTTGGTAATTTAAACCTAGTTACCAGTTGCACTCCGACGTTACAGCCTCCCAAGCTAAAGAGCGTTAGGAGTACAGCAAATGTGCCTTCAGACCTGGGCACTGGACAGATTTTATTGCTAATCTGGAGTCGGTCTCACTGATTTTTAGTATCAGCATCTCAGACTTCAATTGAGTTTCACTTATACGAGTTAGCACTTTGTCATTCAAATACAGAACCTCCGAAATGTCACCGGGTTCGATCCTTGGGGGTTGACCATTGTGGATTTGCAAGATAGTTAGAAGACAACCAAAGAAGTTTAGCAGACACAGTAGTCAGTGTGCCATTAAAACAAACAACTAGTGTTGCTGTGAGTGCAGGAGCTTAATGCTTTTGAACAACTATTTTTAGGAATATAGAAAGAAAAACTAACATTGCAAATGATTGACATTCTCACTAATAAAATTGGATAGTTTTCCTTATTTATAGTAGGTAGAATGTAAGAGAATTTCAACTAAACTTCATGTAATAGGTTGCTTTATTTGCTGCCATTTTCACAGCTTTTTATGAATGTCCAGTCTTTGCAAACACTATATAAATAAAGACATACATACATACCAGCATGTGAAACCCCATTGAGGGTGACGTGTAAAATCCGCACATTCCAGCCATACACACACTGCCTATGTTCCCAATGCCCTATCCCTGCCTACTGGCTTCTAATTCTGCAGCCTGGGCAATTGGCCAGACTGCCTGCAGGTGAGGGAGGGAGTTCCCCCACTTCCCATCAATGTCTATTTGTGTAAGGTAGTTGGAGTTACTGTAAAAGCAGACTGTTCACTCTGACAACTCAAAGAGTAAATCCTTGTTGTCCTGAAATAAAATGCCCCTAAAGTAAACTTGTTTGGATTGATTTAACTTACCAGCAATCGCCACCTTGTGAAGTTCCAGTCCCCTGTGGTAGGGAAGGGGTTAACCTGAGACGAGCTTGTGGATTTGCAGACACAGCTCTGTGATTGGACAGCCAGCTATTCTGATTTCTCTTCTAATCAGGTTTATTGTTCTTGCTGATAACGTTTTTTCCCCTCTTCTCGCCTGTATTGGCTCAGTGCATCTGTTAGAAGGATCTGGTTTGTCTTCATTATTATTATTTTAGATTGTGCTGCAGTCCTGAGTCTGAAATAGCCATGGAGACATGCATTAACCCTTCCACTGCTGGAGCTCTACTTTGCAGTAGCTTTATATTCGATTTTAAGCTCTGGGACAGGGGTGGCCAACTCCAGTCCACGAGGGCCACCACTAGGTCAGGTTTTAAGGATATCCCTGCTTCAGCCCAGGGCTCAGTTGTTGACTGAGCCACCTGTGCTGAAGCAGGGATAGTCTTAAAACCTGACCTGTGTGGTGGCCCTTGAGTAACCATTCCCTTGTGATAATGTTTTATTCCTGAAAGCTTCAGAGGCAACTAGCCATAGGGCGACATGGTACTCCGGATGACCACTGATTCACCTTGGGCAGATGGGGCTGAAAGGTCAGTGGGAAGCTGGGGAATTTAGATGGGAAAAACTGTACGAAGAGATAGGGCAGGAGTTTAGTGATTGGTCGACGATGTGTTAATAATTGGCTAGGGCAGGTGTGTGTGAGATTTTCCAGGGGGGGGGGGGGGTGCTGCAGCAACAGAGTTCCCAAGCTCTCCCCCAGGGCAATTAAATGCCAGGGACCGCATGAGGCCTCTGCAGCTTCTCCTACCTGGTCTTTGGCGACGCGTCACCATGGTAACCCGGTGTCACATGACCCTGCGACGTCATTTGACGCTGGAGCCGAGAGGGAGGGGCGAGCCAGTAGGTGAACAGGCAGGGGGGCACAGGATCAAAACTTTGCGCATCCCTGGGCTAGGGCGTGGGTAAGCAGGGAGGAAATTTGGGGGTATAAATAAAGGGCAGACACAAGCTATTATCACTCGCCTGACGAAGACTGGATGAAGATTACCACCATTCCCTCCCTTCTTACTGTTACTGTATACAGGGTCAACATCAGAAAATCCGATTGGGGAGGTGCAGTCGTGACGTTGCATTGTCATGGCACCATGTGAGGGCGCGGTCATGGCAATGCGTCACATGACGTTGCTACATTGTGATGATGCAGAGTCACCTGACGTCGCGATGTGGACAGAGGACGGCTGCGCTTCTAGTGCCGGCGACAGCGACGCAACGTCGCGTCAAAACAAATGCATTGAATCCGTCGTGTGCGCTTATAGTAGGAGCAGCGTGACGGCTTGGTTGCGATCGCTGGAAGTCAATTTGATTCTTTCAGCGACCGTAGCGTGCTCTTGCGGCACTATAAGCGCGGCCTTACAAAGGCTCTGGTATACAGCCATCAGTATCATTGCTGTGGAGTGGAGTTGAGGCTTTTGTAAGTGCAATAGCAATTCTTGGGGAGTGCAAATGCTCCCCCCCCCCCCCCCCCCCCCACTGGTTGCGCTACTGAATGTATATGCTATATTTAGTAAACAAAATTAAAAATAAAAAGTAGTTTATTTGTAGCAGCACAAGGTTGACAAAGGGTTATTAGTGAGCATGGTCTCTGCAATGGTTACATTGGTGATGGGTTATTTCAGAGCATGGTTCCAGAAATGGGTATATTGTTGGTTTTTGGTTCCTGGCTGGGAGGCAGAGCCATTGTTATTTATAAAATGTTTCTCTGGCTGGGAGACGAGAGGTTAATTTCATTATGTTCTGGTTTGTTATGATGGTTTGATAAATTGTGCTGCGGCCTTACCCCTTATATTTGTGCCTGGTGTAAGTCATTTCAATTAAGCTAAGCTTAGATTAAAGGGTCATGCATCGCACAGTTCCCATGTCATGCTCTTTCCACACTCTGCAAAGTGTTTCTTAACAGCTGTAGTAACATTGTGTATAACAGCGTCACAGTTTATTGAAACTCAAGGGGCTTATTAGTCTGCAAAAATAAGACTGGGATAATACTGAGGGCGGTGGGTGCACCAGATTTATGGAAGGAAAAGTCACACGTATTTTTAGAACTCCAGGAGAGCCTGCGTGAAGTCTTGCATCAGTTTTGCAGTTGAGAGAGTTGATAAAAGGCCCAATGGAACTGCCCCCTTAATTCACAGCAGGTGTCTCCAAACACTGAGATGTTCATGTGGGAAATCAGTATACATACAGATACATAATACCTGCTCTATTGTCAACCTCACTTAAAAATACACTGAATAATGCTGGCTGGAGAGATCATTTGAAACTCTGCAGGACTCGGGAGTTGCTGATGGTTTATCCATTCCCTCTGGCAGTGTTAGGAGAACAATATACCGTACCTCTGCTTCCGCCCTGATAAACCCTTTTTTTTTGCTGTCGGGGGAGAGTGCCATGTTGGCTTATTAATGCAGCTAGCTCCAACCTGAATACCCGTTACTCTGCAGTGCCGTTGCAGGCCTCTTTAGCACTGCAGGGGTACCCACCTTCATTCACTTGTTCTCTGCCTCTCATTCCTAAGGGACAAGGCGCTCCCTGGAAGGCTGTCTGAGTCTGAGCACATAGTTTAGCTTGGTTTTAAGAAGTTTGGAGAATCCCCAGTGGTATCCGGGGAACTTTCAGGGCACACCGCTTGCCTGCGAACACACAGCGGAAATCTCCAGGGCTCTTCACTCTGTGTGCTTGTCAGTTCAGATGAAACGCCGGCACACAAAGTACCCAGATTATGCGTGCAATACCGGCCGTGCTGCTTTCTAACTTTACATTGCAACGCAGTGAATCACAAAAACATTCAACCCCCCTTTAAAGTTTTACTTATTTCTATATTCTGAAAAATGTATGTTTTGCTTTTCTCTGGGAACACGGAATTCAGGCATATCAGCTTCCTTTGTTTGGCTAATGACAGCATCAGAATTACTTTGCATTCAAAAGACAGAGACAAATACTTTTTTGTACCCGTGTTTGAGGACTGGCAAAGAGTCACCAGGCATCGCCAAAAGACACTAGAGACAGATGGTAACCCCCCTTCAACCCCCAAAAGCTTTTGTTTACCAGTAAAATGTAAAAAGTTACCTAAAAACAGTACATTTAACACATTATAGCAGCTGTCCAATCTGCCTTTTCCCCCCCACCCTTTAATATGTGCATCAATATAATCCACACAAATGATAAGTAATTAGCTAAGTTGCCGATCGATTGGCAAAGATTCCGCTCAGGGGTTCACTAAATGGCTGTAAGTGCAGCAGAAGAGGACCAAAGATGCAAAGTTCTATGGGGAAGATAATGTGACCAAGCAGTCACTAGATACAATTGGTGCACTGCTAGAGAGAGGGCAGGGCTCAAAAAGGGGTGTGCCAGAGCCCGTTTCAGAAGAGGACGGGGATGTGACTTTGTAAATGGTTGCTATAGAATAAAAAATGCTTGTTTACATTATAATACATTAACAATGTAATTCAGAGTTGTTTTAAAAAATAGATGCTACAAGTATTTTCTAATAGTACAGAACTGATTTATTAAAAAAAAAACAAAAAAAAAACACATGTATGATGTTGCTTGGTCTGTAGCTTTAAATGTCCCTGTCCTTAGTTCACTTTGGTTAAATTGCAATGAATTAAAAGCTCTCAAATACTCTAACTCCTACTCTAACCTTATTGTGCACACAGAACGATTAGCCTGCATTGAGAACGTGGTCATGTGACTGCACTGGTAGCATAGCCCCTCCAGCATTCAAAGGGTTAAATGCAGCTAAAATGACATTATTATTATTATTATAGTCTTGCAGCCCTTCCACTCATCATTTTTTTTACTGATATGGTCCCTTGAAAAACTAGTTGGGAAATCTCTGCATAATAGTACAATTGCTCAAATTGGTAGCACACCATACTGTAGTTACTCAATAGATTAGGTTGACAGGAAGACCTAAATCCATCAAGTTTCAACCTTTGTTAAATTCAGATTGAGTGAGATACTCGTATTATTATTATTAATAATAATATTATTATCATTATACGTTCAGAGGGAGGCAGAGAATGTGTTGTTACACAGTTAAGCGCTTTAACTTATTGCAGGGGTCTCAAACTCAGTCCTCAAGGGCCACCAACAGGTCAGGTTTTCAGAATATCCCTGCTTCATCACAGGTGGTGGAGTCTTCGATGAAAAATCCTTATTTGGTCCATTAAAGGGTATCATGACCTGCAAACACCCTTCACTATCCATTGATAAAACACATGTCATATTTGTAAATAGAAATATAAAAAAAAAAAAGGGAGAATTATTACCTGAAAATGTAAAAATATAGTTGATTGAGCTACCTGTGCTGAAGCAGGGATATTCTGAAAACCTGACCTATTGGTAGTCCTGAGTTTGAGACCCCTGCAAAGTTAAAGTTGGCCACCCCTGATATAAAGGATCATCTGACCTGAATTTAGGCATTGGGGGGAGGGGGGGTGTCACATGACCTATACATTACTTGTGATGCCTGGCGAATCGCCTGTGAACTCAGACTCAGCCACAACTTTCTCCACGACTCCAAAAAGCAAATTTTGCATGGTTTGCGACCTCGTGCGCGAGTTTCGGACACATCCTCTGCTGCAGGCCGAATTGGTCCACGATTAACCGTGCACTATAGATCTGATTCCATCTACATTTCTGTGCATTAACTCCTCCAACAGCTCGGGCCTGCTCTCCTAAGCACTTAATTAACAGCAGAGCGAGCTCGCAAACTACTTCTCCCGACATGGTGAGAGAGCGCGAGGCAGGGTCCTGACCAGGCGTTTTAACTAAAGCTGCAATCATCCTGGGATCCCCGTGCAAGATAATTACCAGTTTTTTTTTTCTCCTTGTCACTGCACAGACAGTCTCATGACAAGAACATCAGGCGGAGTGCAGAGCTCGGGAGAAACAGAACCCAATGTTCCGCCTTCCTCCATCTAAAAAAAATCCCTGGTGGGATACTCTGTCTGACCCAACGTCTCAGTTCTGATGTCCTTTCTGCTAACTGGGGCTGGAAACCCAGCACGCACACACGCACACATCTTTCAAGACGAACCTCTCTGTTCTTTCCTCTGCGTAAAAGGTTCTGTCTCGCTAATTGCCTCCATTTGGAAAAGTTAGCGTTTTATTATGTGAAATGTTTTCTTTCTTGCAATTAACCCCCGTGACTCTTCATTCGCTTAACTCTTTTTGCTGACAACAGAGCCCGCAACTCAATGGAGGCGCCTGGAATGAGCAGCAAAGCCATTTGGGGGGGGGGGGGGGGGGCTGTCAACACCGGCAGCGAAAGGGTTAATTCCGAGGCTACTTCAGGAATATATGCTAATGGATTTACCCATTTCTCCTGTTATTTCCGTAAAACAGACGTGTCCAGCTCCACGTGTCAAGGGCCAGGTTTTCCGGATATCCGTGCTTCAGCACAGGTAGCTCAATCAACGATATTTTTACATTTTCAGGTAATAATTCTCCCTTTTTTTTTTTTTATATTTCTACTTACAAATGTGACATGTATTTTATCAGCGGATAGTGAAGGGGTTTTGCAGGTCATGAATACCCGTTAATGGACAAAATGAGGGTTCTTCATATAAGATCTTATGGTCTACAGAGCTTCGGAAACCTCAGGAGGCTGTCACGGGTCTCTTTTTGTGTGTTGTAGACCAGGCCTGTAGGGTTTGAAAACTCTGTGCACCAATACGTTATCTGAGAAGAACCTATTTATTGGAGCAACAAGAGACATCCCAACCTAGAACAAAATGAACACTTCCCCCAGAACCAACATGGCTACTGGACCACTGAAACACATCAACATACAGCAAATCCACTACTGGCCTTACTACACCCCTACTTCCCATGCTAGAAAACCAAAGCCATTGTACACCGTCCCAGAAAACTGGAGGTGATACATACACAGGTGTCTCAGGCTGGTAATAAGTACAGGAGGCTTTTAAAAAGAAGGAGCTATGTAAGGGTGTGGATAGCTCACAAAATGGCGCCAAGCTTTAACAAGGCCTTTACTCCCAGTCATATGTGAATGTGGGTGTGAGTATTGCGGTGCAAGTCCATGTACAGACGCCCCATATACAGTAGCAGCGTACACGGGTAGGTTGTGTGTAATATGGAAATCAGTAGGCATAACCCAGGGGTCTTACACTCGGTCCTCAAGGACCACCAACAGACCAGATTTTATGGATATCCCTGCTTCAGCACAGGTGGCTCAATCAGTGTCTCAGTCTTTGTTGTGGGGAAGGGGGAGGGAGTTGTGGGGGAAGGGGGAGGGAGCGGGAGCTGCTTACCTTCCAGCAGCCCGCAGCAGCTCCCTCCTTCAGCCCGGGAGACCGAGCCCGTGGAGGGAGGGTGGGAGTAGTGGGTCCCTCCGCTCAAACCACGCCCCCCTCCGCTCAAACCACGCCCGCCGTTCCCGCACCCTACAGACCGCAGATAGCGGTCTGTGCCTCTTAGCGCGCTGCCTGCATGCAGTGCAGGCGCGCTGACTGAGGGAGCGGGGCCGTAGCCTTAGTAGCCGTAGCTCAGTAAGACAGTAGTCTTCCAAGATCGGCCCTCAATGTCTGCTGACCGCTGTAAATAGCTCATGAGATGATTCATTTTACATTGTTTTCCTGTTTTATTTTGCATCTTGTCTGTAACATACTAATATGTCTCACACATGGGGCTGGGGTTGTCTTCCCGCTTAGTGAAAAATGAGCGTTATTGACTGCTCCTGGGAAATGATGTCTGGGAAGGTTCATTCAATCATAGTCAGACATCAAGAAGCAATGTCTCTAATAAAATCCTTATTGTTAATGTACATTGTCATAAAAAAATAAACAAGCTAAAAAACTTGGCTTCTTTTATCTCAGAGTGAAGGTAAATTAGTTTTCAGAGAAACATGCAACACACGGGCCCAAACTCTCGAGCCATAGTAATGTCACATACTGTGGCATTAACGTAGGCTGCGTCCCTCGTGCCGCGGTCATGCTTGAGTGGTGGTTTCACCAACTCTACAAGCATGAGCGTTCGGAGGTCCGCAACTTTTTCTGTCAGCGCGAGCGGGAGGGGCGTGGCCAAAACACTGACTGGCGCTAATTGGCTGAGGTGGGGGAGATGAGGTGATAATGATGATGGTGAGGGAGATATGATGATGATGGTGGGGGAGATGAGGTGATGATGATGGTGGGGGAGGTGAGGTGATGATGATGATGATGATGATGATGATGATGATGATGGTGGGGGAGATGAGGTGATGATGATGATGATGATGGTGGGGCCCATGGGGAGATGAGGTGATGATGATAGTGGGGGAGATAGGTGCTGATGATGGTGGGGTAATGAAGTGATGATGATGGTGGGGGAGATGAGGTCATGTTGATGACGATGGTGGGGGAGATATGATGACGATGGTGGGGAAGATATGATGATGATGGTGGGGGAGATGAGGTGATAATGATGATGGTGGGGGAGATATGATGATGATGGTGGGGGAGATATGATGATGATGGTGGGGGAGATGAGGTGATTATGAGGATGGTGGGGGAGATATGATGATGATGGTGGGGGAGATATGATGATGATGGTGGGGGAGATGAGGTGATTATGAGGATGGTGGGGGAGATATGATGATGATGGTGGGGGAGATATGATGATGATGGTGGGGGAGATGAGGTGATAATGATGATGGTGGGGGAGATATGATGATGATGGTGGGGGAGATGAGGTGATTATGAGGATGGTGGGGGAGATATGATGATGATGGTGGGGGAGATATGATGATGATGGTGGGGGAGATGAGGTGATTATGAGGATGGTGGGGGAGATATGATGATGATGGTGGGGGAGATGAGATGAGGTGATAATGATGATGGTGGGGGAGATATGATGATGATGATATGATGATGATGATGGTGGGGGAGATGAGGGGATGATGATAATGGTGGGGGAGATGAGGTGATGATGATGGTGGGGGAGATATGATGGTGGGAGAGATGAGGTGATGATGATGGTGGGGGAGATGATGATGATGATGATGATTGTGGGGGAGATGATGTGATGAAGGTGGGTGAGATGAGGTGATGATGATGATGGTGGGGGAGATGAGGGGATGATGATGATGGTGAGGGAGATGAGGTGGTGGGAGAGATGAGGTGATGATGATGGTGGGGGAGATGATGATGATGATGATTGTGGGGGAGATGATGTGATGAAGGTGGGTGAGATGAGGTGATGATGATGATGATGTGGGGGAGATGAGAGGAGGGGGAGAGATGATGAGGGATGATGAGAGGATCAGGGAGATGGGGGGAGGGAGAAAAAAATTGCAGTCAGTATTAATATAAATGGGGCCCTGACATTATTTTTGCCCGGGGGCCCATGCATGTCTAGCTACGCCACTGAGTTGTGTTAATCTTTTTATTTTTTTTAATTTTAATATAGGCCACCTTTGATTACCTTTATTGAAAACGAATTACCTAAGCTGCCGATCAATTCATTCTCCCGTGACCGATCAGCAAAGATCCTGCTTCCCAGGGTTCACTAAATGGCTGCCTTCCTGGAGGAGGAAAGAGCCAGGACAAGTGTCTAAGGGGGGCCCGGCCAGCCGGCAGCTGGACTTCTGTGTCCAGCTGCTGGACTCGCTGTTGCCTCTTCTTCCTATGCCATCCTCTCTCTCCTGCTGGTGCGTGCCAGAACCTGTGCCTGACGTCTGGGTGCACCCAGCATCCGGCGTGCACCGGCAGGAGAGAGGAGGCATAGGAAGAAGAGGCAGCAGCTGGGGAGAGCCGGGGCATAGTGGAGACAGCAACCAGAGGTAAGTGTGTGTGTGTGTGGGGGCCGGGGGGGGAGAGGAGTCCTGGGCCCCCGAAAATCTGACGGCAGCTCTGGGTATAATATATAGTCTAATGGACTTATTAAACTATCCCTACCAAATAATAAAATAAGTCAGCCGACCAAAGACCAATCCCCAGGTCTCAAAACAATGTAGAAACCCCCCTCCAAAAAGGCCGTGCTATTTTAAAATTGCTCCAAAGATAAAAACAATGTGTAAAGGGATACAAAAAAATTAAAGTAGTAACAAGAACAATTTGGTGCAGTATATCGCAAAGATATGGGAAGCAAAAATAGAAATATGGCAATTTACACTCACACGTGAGTGCCTAGAACAGGCACATAAAGGTTTTCATACCCCAAAAAGAGCGATGTGGTGTCTCCTGTTCTATTAGCTTTGAAAAAGGAAACAGAAATAACCAATCTCTTTTTGGGGGCCTCTGGGAGTGTATATGTGGAGAGAGATATAGGACACTGGTGCAATATGTTTTAAAAGTTGTTCATCTTGTTGCCGAATACAAACAAAACACCCCAGTGAAATATCATCCAATGATGTCTCATAAGAGGAAACATGTAATTCCTTCCTTACTCCAATATTGGCAATCAGATTACTCCCTGGATCAACATCCTTCCCATGTTTACTTATTTGGTATATCCCTGTATACCTTTCCTTTCTAAAAAGAGGTTTAACTTTTTTTTGAAGATATCTACTGTATCTGCCATGCCCCTTTCTGGGTATAGATATAGACAGTGACAAGTAATGCATTTTCCCCCCAAATTCTTGTTTTTATTTAATTGTTTTTTTGTTTTTTAGGTTGCCCATTGACTGCCATAGTGGCAAACCATGTCCATATTATATGGGCATGGTGTATCACTGTGCCAATCAATTGGTTTATTATCAAATGCTGTGTTTTATTTAAATGTAATGTGTTTTATTTTATGGCTGTTTTTTTTAGCTCGTCCGTTCATTGCCATAGTGGCAATCCATGCCTATATTGGGGGCATTGTTTACCACTATGACAATCAATGGGTAGCGGTAGTTGCCCTGGGGAGGGTGGTTAGGCCTCCCAGGTGGGTAGCGGGGGAGGGAGGTTAACCCCTTAATTACCGTAGCAGTTACTAATCGCTAAGGTGATTATGGGGTTAGTGGCCATTAGTTGTTTTTTTTATTGTAATGTTGCAGCCCACGGTGGACGGAGAGGACGGGGAGGAAGATGAGGATGGCCTTCATCCTGGCAGGGGTAAGTAGAACTTTAATTTACTTTATACTGGCTGGTTTTAATTTGAATGGGCAAATGCACTAAGAAGAAAAGTAAAAATGACACGTGGAACAAAACCGATAATCAGCCCTCACTTCTGCTTTAACCCCTTGAGTGCCCCCATGACATAGCCACTACATCCATCATGTGGTCTCTGGGGGCCCCTGTGACGCAGTGGCTACGCCATTGCCATTTTTAGCTAATTTTCTTGTGCGTATCGCATCCATGCGCACACACGATCTGCCGCGCAGGGAAACGTAAGAGAAGGACCTTTCCGTTATCAGTGAGGCCGTGATCATGTGGTCGTGATGTGCCGGGGGGGAGGGGGGGAGGGAATTCCGGTGACACGGCACCCTCCGCCACTCAAAAGGGTTAAAGTCGTGATGGGTTAACCCCTTCACTACCAAGAGCAATGCGTTGCTAGCCTCTCTGGCATACGAACAGTTGGAGCGGAGAGAAGATTTCTTTGTCTCCGTTGCCTGGTACCCTTGTACAGGATGTACTCGCTCCCAAAAAATAAAGTGACAGCCTGCCAGGAAGATGCTTCATTTGTGCGACAGGCTTGGTAATCGGTTAGCACCAGAGCTGGCTGGGTGTCTGCAGCAAAGATTTTGTTACCGTCACCTTTGGCTGCCTCTCCCGTCCGCTGTGCTGCAAACCCGCAGCGAGGGAACACGTTGGCAGACTCGCAGCTGTGCCAGCCTGCCCCTTGCACCTTCACGAGTCTCCTGCACATTTTATAGCAGGGCCAACGAGATGTTTCATTCGGCTTTAAATTAGTCCCCTGGGTAAATCCAGCTGGTGTTTTGAATTCTGCACAGGCAGCAATAGAAAGACAGGGGCAACGGGTGTACGACTGCCAGGCACATTTATGGGGTGGGTACAGGGAGAAACAGCCTAGTATTTATATATAGACAGAGAGGCGTATAGAGAGAGAATAATTAGATAGATAGACAGGTAGATAGATTGATAGACAAGTAGATAGATTGATAGACAGGTAGATAGATTGATAGACAGGTAGATAGATTGATAGACAGGTAGATAGATTGATAGACAGGTAGATAGATTGATAGACAGGTAGATAGATTGATAGACAGGTAGATAGATTGATAGACAGGTAGATAGATTGATAGACAGGTAGATAGATTGATTGATAGAGCTGCTCTGTCCCATTCGTTTTACTTTTACCACAATGCATTCTGGAAATGCTTGTCCCATTAGGGCTGGTTCCCTCTGTCCCGTGTTTCTGGAGTCCGTTTGTGCTCCATTTCAGAACATTATTCTTGTTATTGATCTTCTTCGGATGCTACATCATTGGGTTAACCTTTTCACTGCGGGGTGACTGAGGCCCAGATTTATTGATATGAATGGGAGTAAAGGCGTGCCAAAGCTTAGCACCCTTTCGTGGATCTGCGCCTAAGGCTGCGGCCCCGCTGCACGCGCGCCTGCGAGGCTGGCGGCGCGTGCAGCCCAATTCCCCGGTCTGCAGAGAGCTGCAGGGGGAAAGACGGGGGCGGGGGAGTGACGGGGGCGCGGCCGTGATTTTACCCGGCAGGTTCGCCCTCATTGGCTGAACCGCCAGGGGGGCGTGGCCTAGCGCTCCGTTGCGACTCCTGATCTCAATTTTTTTGAGAGCAGGAGTTTCTGGCGGCGCCCCCTTCCCCCTCGTAGAGGGCCCGGCCCCATTGTGGGGCGGCTCTTGTCCCTGCAGCGTCCGCCACAGCGGGCGCTGCAGTAGCCAGCGGGGACCTGGCCTAAGTTTGCAAAGATGTACAAAGTAGGATGCGTCTGCCTGTCCTAAAGAGCTTACATTCCTAGCTTTTGGTACTCCCATTGCTTCACTGCAATGCACCACATTCGATATTACAAAAATGACAGCTGAATACAGTGTATCACGTTGTACGTCTATAAACACTCCGGCCTGTTTTGCGTGTCACCCTGGCAGCAAATGCGTTAATAGTAATGGCTCCTATGGCTTTAATTATTGGAACAGTTTAAATACAATTTAAACAATTCCTTGACATCTTCTGTGTTCTAAGAACAGACGGCCCATAAAAACCTGGAAATATCCCCTGCTGATTTCTGATAACACAGCAGCAAATTCCAAAGTTACATCTCCCTACAATACAATAAGAGCTACAATCACCGTTCTAATCCTCATTGATTCCGGATTGTAAAGAGCTATTTATCATGAAGCAGCGTGAGTTAAAATTAAGTTTTGCTTCGCTCGCCTGACTTTCTTTTGCTCCTCGCTGCTGTGAATTTAAAAGACGCATCCTCTTATTCAGTATTCTGAGGTTGTCTTTCTGGAGAAGAGTTCGGATACATTCAAATCAATCGGTCTAAAATATTCTCTAGCACGGGAAAGACAGCTCCATAGCATATTAAACAGGGACCAGAGAGAGGGTTGTGATAAAGACAACGACCCTTGAGGGTTGAGGTGAAAGACCCCACACCAAGAAAAAGGGACATATTTAGTAAGCAGTGTTACTCCATAACACACCTTCTGGGCAATGGCCTAATTCAGGGGTGCGCAAACTTTCCCCCCTGTGCACCCCTGCCTGCTCTACTCACCAGCTCGCGCCTCCCTCCTTCCTCGTCTTTGGCGTCAAATGATGCTGCTGGTTCACGTGACGTCACACTGCATCGCCGAATACCAGGTAGGAGACATTTCAAAGGCCTCGCGCGATCCCCAGGCTTTAATTTAAATGCCTTGGGGAAGAGCGTGGGGCCTCTGCAACATCACCCCCCCCCCCTGAAAAATCTTGCACCCCCCCACTTTGCGCACCCCTGGCCTAATTCACTTGAATAAGCTGTAAAAGTCAATAGTGACGAAGTGGTGTTGGAAAGTGTCTTATGGAGTTGCACTGCTTAAGAGACATGGTACTAAGTGCTTGCTAGGTACTACCTTTTGGGTGAGTCAAGTACAAACCGCACAGCTTAAAGAGCAGATAGTAATAAGATACCTTTGGTTTGGCGTTAAACAGGCAGGGGAGTGAGGCAGCAAAGATACCCCAGGAAGGTAGCAAAGGATACATTTCCAACAAACATTTATTGTGCAAACCAACCAACGTTTCATTCAGCCCAACTGGGCTTTCAGCAGCTGTGGTGACGCCTCTCAACAAAACTTTGACTCCTAAAAAATATGGTTGGCTCTTAAGTTTTTTTAAATATTTTGTAACACCCCTGCCCACACAGCAGCCTCTATCACAGACCAACATGCGTTATCATTCTTCACTGAACACATAGTAGCGAGAGAAACAGCAGCAAAAACCCATCAATTCCCGAGCCAGACACAAGGAAAGCCTGCAAACAAAAACAGAGTAAGACCCAGAGATCAATCAGAGCCCAAAGTTTTACAGTGAGTAAGAGATTGAACTGGAAACCCGACTGGCCGTTTGGTCCTGATCTGCTGTCACGTTCCATGTTTCTACGTTGTAGAAACCTTCAACATGCATAAATCAGCTGGGTTGAGGTGGGGAGAAAAGACCCGTTTCCTTGGAAACAAGAGAGGGGGCTGCACTTGGAAGTGCATGTTTAGTGTTGCCGGCCTTGTCTAAGCAGCCACCTTTTATACACACACATTACTCGGCAGTAATTAACCCGTTTTCACTGCCAGAGGGGGCCCTCAATTACCAGAACATTACAGTTTAAATCTCCCGCACAAGAATACATGCCTGGGAGAACAATATGGCTGCCGAGATCCCAACTGCTCCCGTGGCTGATACAATATCGCAACATCATAGGCAGACAATGTTCTAGCTTTCTATCAATGACCCCGAGATACCTACCGGGAAAAAGTGCCACCGGGAGCATCCCCTGCCGGGGAAAGAAAATGGCGTTTTAATCTGGCGCGTTACACAAGCCAACAAGATGCTGGGATGTCATCTGTCGCGGCTTCCTATTGGCCCACGTGCGGCTGAGATTTAAATAACAGGCCGCATCTTTCCTGGTACATCTCAGGGGGTCCCCAGAGTTGAAATAATAGCTGAACCCCCTTCTTCCCACCTAATATATTTTAAAAAGAGTGAGGCCACGTGGAACAGCTCCTTAAAAAAGAGTGGGACGCAAACGGCCAACATGTTGTGACATGCACAGATGGTGACATGATGCTCGTCACACGTCACCTCCATTGAATGGATCTCCACGTCATCTCTTGTGGCTCGTCTTTCATAGGCCACGTAAGTCCCCTTCTCCTGGTCTCCCGGCCATCTAATCAGCAACACTCAACGATACTTTGTAAGAAAATGTATTTTATTAAATTCCCCCCCCCCCTACCATTACGAGACACGATGGCAGCACTTCCTATCGACATGAGAGACCTCTTTGAAAGCAATAAGTAGCCCGAAGTGGCCTGTTCCATCGTTGCACGGCGATGCTGTGAAGGCCCCTCTGGCAGGTTAGGGTTTGCACATGGCATTTCACATACACTCAGCAATAAGAGATCTTTCCATCTCTTAGCAACATAACCAGCCTCCTTTCAGCGGCTCCTTTTCTTCCTTTGGGGTCTTTCCGGAAACGGGCTGATTGGCCCGCGCTCTCTGCATAAAATCGTGTTGCCAACAAAGCCAAGCCATGGGGGGTGCTTTTATTCCGTAAAACAGCAGGGGCAGGTTACCTTTTGAACCTCATTAGCGACTTTTGATTCCCTTTATTCGGATGTAATGTGAAATTTGAGGGGTGGCACACTATCTTTTAAGTCCGTCAATGAGATATTTGGGAATTGTAGGATTTAAATGGGTTTTCTCCACACGAACCCGGAGAACAAGAAAAGGAAAGCACTTTACCTACAAAATGCAGTAGGGAGCGGAGGGGTTTCGTTCACAGCACTGCATCTGCACTGTGGGGCTGATTTCTTCGCTCCAGTTTTTGCCTCCCTTTCCTTTGAAACTTTCGCTGTTAACCCCTTCAGCTCCTTGCAAAAAGAAAAGGTGCTTCAAAAAGATCTACCTTTTCTAAATTGTTATTTTTCTTCCTGTTTTGAAAACCTATAATGCCGGTGACACCCAAATTGACCTCTTCCCTTCTCTCTTGTCCCGTATCACCAACTGTCTCTCTGCAATCTCCTCCTGGAGGTCCCACTATTACCTGAAGCTTAACAAGTCTAAAAGAGACTAATAATTTTACCCCCCCCCCCCTCCACTGCCAACCCAAACTGTCCCTCACTGTCAATAATACCACAATCTCACCAACACCCCTATCCTGCTCTCTTGGGGTCATCTCTGACTCTGCCCTCTCCTTCATTCCTCACAAGTCCTCCCCTCTCCACCTCCGAAATATCGCCAGAATACGGCCTTTTCTCACTCATGATGCAACTAAAATCCTAATTCGCTCAACTTTCTCCTAGTTGACATTTCCCTTGTCTGCCTGTCCCAACTCCAATCCATCCAAACTTCTTCTGCCAGACTCACTCAGCACTCCACTTCTGCTGCTCCACTGCACAAATCCCTGCCCTGGCTTCCCATTTCCTCTAGAATCAAATTAAAAACCTTTAGTTCTGACTTACAAAGCTCTCAACGATCCTGCCCCCCTTACATCTCAGCCCTCATCCCCAAATATATCCCTAATCGCCCCTCCGTTCTGCCCATGACGTCCTCCTAACTTATTACCTCCTCTCACTCCCAACAACAATTCTTCTCCCATGTTGCCCCCTCGTTCTGGAATGCCCTACCATCCACCATCAGACTTTCCCCCAGCTCTCATATGTTTAAAAACCCCTGGAAAACCTCACCTTTTCAAGGAAGCCAATCTGGCACATCCCTAACCTACTTAGTAGCAGCTGTGCGGCTGGACCAAACTCCACACTAGCACCCCATAACATCCACTGCCCAAAACCTTAATGGGATCATCTGTGCGGCTGGACCATTCTCTATCCTGATGCAAACTCTGTCCCACAATGAGCAGCCATTGTAACATTGCCACTTACTCCTTCTAGAGTGTAAGCTCTCGGGATCCGGCCGCTCATTAACGTCTGTATCTATTTGCGCGTGTTTGTCCTTATTTGCATGTCATTCTGTTCATGTCATTGATGTCACTCTGTACCCCCCTTGTACTACGCTGTGGAATATGTTGGCGCTTTTCAAATAAACAATAATAATAATAAGAAGAATTGATTTCTGCTCAGAAGAAATATTGATGCACAGCGGTTTGGGGGGAAAGACAATGGTCACCTCTGTGAAACTTCCAGCGAACACAGCGCAGGAACATATATTAAGGTTACAATTAAGCCCTGAAATAACAAACACCCCCATTGTCACTGTTGTTTCACAATGTAAGGTATATTTAATGGCTGGGTAGATTCAAAGCAGTGATCCCCCTTCGGAAGCCTGAGCATGTCATGTCATCATTTTCTTCATCTCCCGTGTATGAGGTTACCATGCTAACCTTTAGACTGCACTGGGCTCTGGGGAGAGCTGCATTTTAACCTCCCTGACACATAATATTTAAAGTGCTTATATGTCCTGAAAAAAATATAAAAACAGATCTGGGAAGGGGCGAGGAGAGATCAGCATGCTGCTTTAGTGCAGGACTGTGATGTGTTGTGTTGTATTGTATGTCTTTATTTATATAGCGGCACAAGTGTACTCGGCACTTCACAAAGAATACAGTACAGGGAATTATAATTATACAATAAGTGCAGCAAAATCAGATAATAGGAAAGGAAATCTCTGCCCCGAAGAGCTTTCAATCTAAGAGGTTTGATGGGGAACTTCCAGAGACAGCTGGTGAGGGAATAAGTGCTGTAGATGGCAGTGCTTGGTCACAATGTGTGGTAGGAGTGACTGAGTGTGGGACAATAGCCCTGAGTGCTGGCTATTGGGATACTTGATTTGTGGGGTGAGATTTAAGGCTGGTCAGAATTAAATGAAAAGGTTAACACCATTTATAGGGGAAGAGATGGCAGGGACGCATGAGTGAGATCAGGTGTCTATGTCTGACTTCAGGCTATGGGGGGATCACCAGCAGTGGGAAGGAGTAGATATAGGGTGTGAATAGAGGATTTGTGTGGGTGTTTTTTTATTGAGGGGTATAGAAGTTGTTGGGAGAGGGGTGTATAAATAATGGTGCAGCGGGGAGTGGGGAAGTTGTAGAGAACAGAGACATTCACAAAGGAGTGAGGAAACAGTAAACAGAAAAAGCAGTAGGGAGGGTATAGTAAGATGCAGGAGGAGAGACTTCACAGGTAATGGAGGATAAAAATTAACAAATAATCACAGATGTTAGAAGAGAAAATGTCTCACAGTGGCAAAGTTGTAATGCAGTGTCAACTCCAAAATGAACTCTTGTATACACTTTAGATATGACACTTAAGCTGTGACACTTTAGATATGACACTTAAGATGTGACTCTTTTTAAGTTACACGGCCAAATGTGAACAATTATGTATGTTACATGGTATAAAACATATACTTTTAAAGGGAAAGTTTGGTGATTATTACATACTGCAATTATTTGTAAAAAAATAATGCTGCAGCAATTGTTAGAGCTCCAGTTATCCGGAGGTAAGTAATAAAACAAGATTTCTCCCAATCAGAAAGTATTGGAGGACTTGACAACGGAGAGAGTGTGGTCAGGATTTGCAGTACAAAGAAAATTGTGTAAGAACGCATGTATATTATTTTATTTACATAGCACCAACTATGAATATAGCACAGGTGATGGGCAACTGCAGTCCTCAAGGGCCACCAACAGGTCGGGTTTTCAGGATATCCCTGTGTGAGCACAGGTGGCTCAACCAGTGGCCACTGATTGAGCCACCAGCGCTGAAGCAGGGATATCCTGAAAACCTGACCTGTTGGTGGCCCTTGAGGACTGGAGTAGCTCCTCCCCCCCAATATAGCACATAACTGAATGCAGCATATATTAGACTATAATGAGATAGTCCAAGATGAAATATTAGTCCAACTCCATATTATGTCCTTAGTCCAACTCCAAGATGAAATATTAGGACTTAGGAATGCCTGCCTGAAAGAGCTTGCAATAAGAGGTATGTTAATGTGCAGTACGTGCTGTGGTGTCTGGCCAGAAGGGTAAATAAGTGCATTTGCAAAGAGCAGTGCATCGGTGTGGAAAAGCAACTTTATGGACAGTTTCTACCGTATGTATTTATCTTTACGCAGACTCTGTCCTGTTGCCAAATTACAGCTTTCAGAAAGTGACATTATAAGATTGATATGACGTATACTTAAATGGATTTAACACACAGCCGACTAGGAATGACATGTATTGAACTGGGCATGACATGAAGCAAAATGAAAATAAACTGCAGAGAGATAGAGAGCCGGGGGGTGACACTTCCCCCGGATCGAAAAGCCGCACGGCCACTTGCATGCGGAGTTTATAAATACGGTGCATCCTGAAGCCCATACCAAATATTCCCAACAGAACGGGACCAAGGGTAGGACCCGATGAAGGACCCTGAGAGGTTGGAAAGCTTGTAACATATCAACTACTTGTGGGCTCAATAAAAGGTATCATACCCCCTACTCTCTCCCTCCTTTGTTACTTCGTGGAAGAAAGAACCAACACGGCTCCCCACCCTTCCTTGCTTACAAATATAGATGTCGTCTATTTAAATCCCCAGTTCTGCATATAAATGTACGTCCTTAACTGCCCCACCGCCCCACGTTCCTTACCCATTATTTGTGCACCCACCGTAGCCTTTTGGTGCCTGATTAATAGTTGTGTTGTAATGTTTGCTTAACGGGTTTTTATATGGAAGACTGAATGCTCAACTTAACACAACGAAACAACTGAAGTACACACAATGTGCACTACGTGCAGCTCTCGTGTACCCGAGAACAGGATGCCACGTCCATTCCAACACTGGGGGTTACCCATAGGCTGTGATAGTGCCAGTGGGGATACTATTGCAAGGAAACTCCCACTGAAGTCACGGGGAATTTCCGCATGATAGTGCCTCGATCGGCACTATCGCAGTGTGAGGACTAATCTCAGAGGTTTAAGACAATTGGGACATATTTGTAACAGACCGTGATAATGTTACTAAACCCCTTATATTTCTCAATAGTGTTAGACTAGGATGTATGTATCATTTTACGGGTGGCTGCATCAGTAGCTCAGTTGTAGACTGAGACACTGATTAGGCCACCTGTGCTGAAGCAGGGATATCCCGAAACCTTGACCTGTTGGTGGCCCTTGAAGACTGGTGTTGCCCAGCCCTGACCTAAGTGGTATACTGGAAGACTTACAGTCCGAGTAAAAGTGCTGGTGGTGTTCCCTTTTACAGGAGACATTATAAGCATCCTCGGATCAGCCGATAGGCCAGTATTTTCCGAACATGATGGAATTGCCATAACCACGATGCATGCGGCCCATAAAACCTCCTCTCCCTCTCTTCCAAGAGCAATAAAAATGATCTGTCTTTAGACTGTATGGAGAAAGTAATAGGCTCGTCCTCGCTGCCAAAAGATGTATATGTGGGGACGGACTCGGGATGGAAGCTTCAATTATTTCTCAGAGACAGCAGACAAGTCACAGCCGTACCCGGGGAAGGAGCGACATCAGCACATTCACAGGGCCACCAAGGACCTTCCCAAACAGGGCGTCTTAACCCCGTCACTGCCGGCATGGCAGAGCCGCCTAGGGACGGAAGGGAATAAACGCACCGACTCTGAAAACACTGACTGGTTCGACATCCCCGGTGTCAGCGACTTGTGACCTTGGGCAAGTAACTCTATCTTAGATTGTAAGCTCCACGGGGCAGGGATTCATTGTGCCTGCAAAATTCTATGTACGGCACTGCGTAAACTGCCGGCGCTATATAAGAAGGGGGGGGAAAATGATTATTATAGTTGCTGGATCCTCTAGCAGCGAAGGGCTTAATTATGAAGTTGATATCGAAAAGTGTTATTCTATTCATAATAAAAAAAAAGCCTAATCCAGCAGCCCTGCTGTTTTGCCATGCTAATGGAAGCAAACATCTCGGATGTTATTTTGATGCCTTGAATGGAGGAACAGCCTCCAAATTGAGTAACATTTGTATGTGCAGAGCAATGCACTGCAGGCTTTACTGAATAGGTGTATAGGGAGCGGGGAAGGCAGTGGTCTCATCTTGCTCGTAATGGTGAGTTGGCCAGGTCAGAGCCGTGTTACACTATGTGTGTTTTTGCACTCGTGGGAAGAAGCGTAATGAAAAGAGAAACCGGGTGACTCATTAGAAGCACACAAAGCTTTAATCTTCCCCCTGCTGTTTCCCTATTTTCCACTCTAGGCAGGTTTGTTTTAAACGGCTTGATTAAAAAATAATTTATCATTTCATACAAATTGGCTGTTTTTAACGAGAAATCTCTCCTGCGTGTGGGGGTGAGAATCATTTAGCTCAGGGAAGAGACAGAGAGCTTGCAGGTGGAAGAGATGAGGTGGGGTGAGCGTCGGAAGAATAAAACCTAACCCGCAGAGCTCACAATTGACTTTTTGATGTATGAAACCGAGGGTGGGTTTATATCTCATACCATAAAATAGCATTTCATAAAAAATGAAACTATGACTTATTTCAGAATACCACTGTGATCTAAAAAATATACAAGTGTCTGTTTTCTTTATATGATTTTTTTGTTCAATCGGTTGATAAAGCAAGCATTTCATCCCGAGTCTTATTCTTTTTACTTCTGAGGCCCAGATACATAAAGCTCAGTTAAGGGATTCAACATGAACCTAACTTAATAACACGTTAAACCTTACCGGATATCTTCAAAGGACCTCCGCATCCTCACGGTTTCTCCCGTAAAGAGCACTGCATTAACGGTCACGCCTGTTAGTGATAATTACATGCAATTGATATTATAGCATCGCATATCCACAAATGTCTGTTAAGTTCAACATCGGGACTTGGCGTTACGCATATCTAGATCCTGAAAAGGGGCTTTTATGGGGTCCATATGGGTGTAACACTACAGTTAGCCATGCATTAACATCTAGGGGGAGCAAGACTTTTTTGGGAGGGGGCAGCGTTTCGAGCGCGAGGCCTCTGTGATTCACTTACCCGGCTTCAGTCCACGCGTCTCCATGGCAACGCAGTGTCAAATGAGGCAAGGGGTCATGTGAGGTGACGTCACATGACCCCGCAGCGTCGTTTGATGCATTAGAGGTAAGGGGGGGTGAGACACGGAGAGAGCAGGCGGGGGGGGGGGGAGAGCAGGCGGGGGGGGGGGAGAGCAGGCGGGGGGGGGGGAGCAGGCAGGGGGGGGGCAGGCGGGGGGGGGGGGGGAGAGCAGGCGGGGGGGGGAGAGCAGGTGGGGGGGGAGAGCAGGGGGGGATGAGAGCAGGGGGGGAGGAGAGCAGGGGGGGGAAGGGGGAGAGCAGGCGGGGGGGGAGAGCAGGCAGGGGGGAGTGCAGCGCAGGATGTTTGCACACCCTTGCCTTAACGCACCTTTTCTGGGGTTAACCCCCCTTCAAGTCAGTAGGATTTCACATTGGGACGAGTGCGATAACGGGTATTTGACGCATGTGCCCCATAGTGTTGCATCCCAGCGTTATTTCCCTCTCCACTCCTCGCTCATTATAACATCACGTATGTTCTTGCTCCAGGTCACGTTATGAGCCCGGATTTAATGGAGCTTGGTGGATCTGGCTCTACAGGAGGAAGCAACAGTTAGTTTAGAAGTGGACTCAACGCCAGGTAGACCCCGATACCAAGGGACACATTTACTGAGTGGTTCTAAGCTGTAAGACACGTAGGGGGAGATCAATCGAGCTTTGATCCTGCAGTACGTGCTATTGACTTGATTGGCAGACGTTGTCGGATTGGGTGCAATACCCCCATCACAGAATAGTGAATCCCATCCCAAATCTACTAAGCAGTGCTATGCCATAAGACACCTTTCCGACACCCTCAATGGGACATACAGTGTCTTCTAGTGCCGGAAGTGTTGTGGCGTAGCTATGGTTAGTACATTTGGGCCATTAGGGCTTATCCAAGCGTTGCTAGCAAAGGTTTAGCCCCTAAAGGAATTAGGGTCCTGTGATTATCTTGTTCTGCATTGTTCGTAGGGGCCTCCCACCACAAAACGTAGCTTTATGTCCAAAAAATTCTGACACTGAAAGAACACTGGTGAATAGAAAGCAAAACTGATATCAAAGGTCTCAAACTCTCCAAATACTCCAGCGATTAAGTGTTTCTTAATTCAGAAGGGGCTCTGTGTTACCGTTCTGCCATTACAGCCAAGATAATGCCAATGCATTCTGTGTGTAATTATGACTCTCATACAAACAACCTTTCCGCCTCCCTTCCCGTGGGGATTTCTCAGCATCATTAGCTCTGAGCCATTCTGAGGATTCGGCTGACACTGCTGCAGACGCGGTTTTTTGCAGAGGGTCATGCAGAGCACGGGAAGAGCAAGACCATCATTCCCCTGCTCTTGTGATAATCCCACGAGTGCGCACAAAGCACTCACTCCAAACGTTGACACGACAAAAAGCTTTGAAGGGAGGCGGGATACAGGTAATGGCCATAATAATAATAATTTTAGGGGCAAAGGGACAGATTCAGGCTGTGCTGGGGTTTCTTCGGGATAAGAGATTTAAACACGTACTCCGGAGGCCCTCTCTTAGATCTGACTTCTCTCTTTACCCTATATCCTCCCTCTGTAGGTCCAGCTTCTCCTAACTATTTTTTTATAGTTCATTTACCGGTCGATTCGACCTATGGATACACAATATTTGATTGCAAGCTCTTCAGGGGAGTGAGCAGCTGCATTAGTTTGATTAAACATGGGTCCATATTTACTAAGCATTGGTTTTCGATAAGACGCCTTCATGTGCCAGAAAACACCTTAGGCTGCGTTCATGGTATAGCAGACAGCGCGGACGTATGCCGCACGCTGAGCGAACAGACTGCCTTAAAGCAGTGTTCACGTCTATGCGGCGTGTGGGCGGGAGGGGGCGTGCGTTGCGTGAGAAATCAGTTAAACTGATTTCTCAACACGACAGACAATTCATTTGAGCGGTTCGCCCAATGAGGGCGGCCCAGCTCCGTGACGTCACTAGGAATGCCCCCCCACGGCCAGTCTGGTATGGCCAGGGAAAGCTCCCGCTTTCCCTCAGCCTCCGCACGGGAGAAGGCACCGTGTCCGCAGCCTTATGGTCCCAGATGAACAGGTTGTAAGCGGTCACATGGAATAGCAGTGCTTAGTAAACATGGCCTTGCTGTGTTTACGGCTTGTGCTTGCTACAAATAATCTGGTGTCCACGTGTTCCGTTATTTAGGAAGATTTTCAAATCTTATATTTTCCTATATTGTAATTTAAAACAACCTGCTAACTTCTCTCCCAAAGGGACTAATTATGTCTCATAAGGTTTCATTTATGGTTTTGAACACAGGAAAGGCTGCTCTGCGACAGGCGTTATTGGTATTCACCATTATGCTTTGTTTTTCCTTATTTTTAAGGTTAAGGTGACAAGGCATTTGCTGCGAGGATAGAGCAAATAATTACTTTCCGAGATAGCTGGCTGGAGTCTGTAGAGATAAGACAATATCACAGCGACGTAGCTTATTACAGAATCCCCACATCACAGCATTATACCTGGCTGGGCAGGGTCGTTCTATCATAATATGAAGCCGTTAGAAAACAGCATAGAAGGCGTAGATACTACAGTATATGATATACAACTCCCATCCCAGGTATTTCAACCCCTTTGAGATAAAGACAAAGAATCTTTTCAACTAGAGAGGCAGTCCCTCCTAGGACCGAAATTAACTCGTGAGAGGGACATGTTTAATAGATTATAGTTGATCAGGGCCGTCGACAGAGGGGGAAGAGCCAGAAAACGTCCCAGGGGAACACTTGTGCGCTGCTGCTGGGTTACAGGTACAGAGGGCCAATTTACCTCTATTACCCTCCCCCCCAGCTCTACAACTCTTTATGCAGCACCCCCTCACTCAACAGATTATGCTGCACCCCTACTTCTGGCCTGCAGAACTGAACTAGTGAGATCCATGATGTGCCTCTCTCTAAGACAGGGGTTCTCAGCTCCAGTCCTCAAGACCCCCCAACAGGTCGGGTTTTAAGGATATGCCTGCTTCAGCACAGGAGGCTCAATCAGTGGTTCAGTCCATGCCTAAATTCAGGTCAGATGATCCTTTAAATAACGGGTGGTCAACTCTAGTCCTCAAGGGCTAGCAACAGGTCAGGTGTTCAGGATATCCTTGCTTCAGCACAGATCTCTCATTGACTGACCCACCTGTGCTGAAGCAAGGATATCCTTAAAACCTGACCTGTTGGGGGGGGGGGTCTTAAGGACTGGAGGTGGGCACCCCTGATCTAAGCTCTCCCCACTGCCTGGGTTGTCTGACCCCCTATGTAATATGCTGTGAAGTCCTCTTCCCCTTGCTCAGGAACTCCATTCAACTTAAATCTACCCCGAGTGGAAGGACGCGGCCGTTGTTTCTCCGAAGGGATCTTTTCAGCCCCTTCCCCGCCCGAGGAGCCTCTAAAGTGCCAGTCCTCCTCCCCAGCATTGGAAAGTTTGTGAAAAATAGCCTACTTCACCCTGACAACCAGTGCCCCATCAGGACAGACAAAGGTGAGCGGGAGGGGGGAGGGCAAAGCGGGAGCTTTCGGATTGCCAAAGCTGCCTTGTAATTTGAGTGTCAGTGCTTAAAATGTTAGGTCACTTGTTTTGATGGAGAGGCGGCAGGACACGGGTGCACGGGAGCCGGAGAGCTGCACTTTACTTGACAGAGTGGACTAATGAGAAAATATTTCACAGCGACACATTTTCATGCCGACACTTTTACTGATGCATCTAACGAGTGCAAATGTCACCGTGTTCCACGCTCGGGGAGCCGGGCGCCCGCACGGCACGTTTTATTCTCTGCCAATTACATATTTATACAGCTATCGGTGGTTAAAAAGATTTGGCGCGCTCGTATATCTCACTTGGTGAGAATAATCAAACTTAAGAACTGAAAGTACTCGTATGGCCGGTCAGAGAGCAAAGTGAACTAATGGCAGTGAGGAGTTGGATAAGTTACATGTAATTAGGGTAGCCAGGTGTCCAGTATTGAACTTGACTGTCCTGTATTTGGACACTGTCCCGTAGAAAATGAGAGTTAATACTGGACATGTGTGTGTATACCGGTATTACCTCTCTGGACATAGTGACCTGACCGGCTTGGGGGTCCACGGGATTTCTCAGAGCAAGGAAAGAGCATGGCTGTTTCTGGGGGACTGGGCAGCTTCCTCCATCCTGATTCGCTGCATTACCTAGCAGCAGCCAATCAGGAGGAGGTGTCAGAAGCTTGGGGGTGGGGCCAAGGAGAGGAGGAAACAGCTTGGAGCAGAGAGAGGTGAGAGGGGTGGGTGTGTGTTTGTCTCGAGCGTGTCGCACCTTTCACCATTGTGTCCAGTATTTTTGGAGAAGCCACCCTACAATTGGTACCTTTTTATTTCATTACAGAAGTATTTTTCGTGGTTTTTTAATTCAATGTTTTAATGGTAATTGGCTCGTTCTTAGAATTGTTATGGCCTTTATCTCATGTTTTTGTGATCAGACTACTTGACCCTTATTTAACATGCTGCAACCTTGTCTTCCTTGTGCAGGAGAAGACTTCTGCTCCGTTCAAATGGATGGGACGTACGTCTTCCTCAGCGCAGGGAAATGGCTTCACCAAAATATTGACTAGGAGCTGTGTGTTCATTTTCAAGCTCCACTGTTTAGTTGTGTTCTTTACAAAGATAATGTCATCATCCGTTGAACAGATAAAGAGTGTGGCCCAGTAATTAATTACATAAGAAATGACCCAAAGAACGCTTTCATTTTCACTTATTTGGGAAATAAAAAAGTAAACGTTTCATTTGAAGAATTATTTGATTCGGACCCAACATTCAAAGGGGATCAATACGGCTAAAATCCCTTTTTCCTGTGTAACCTTTGTAAAGTAGAGGCGTTGTTTTAAAGATATTTCCTTGGCTGTTATGTGGGACAGTCAGTGCCTGTAATGTCTTCTTTCTGCATCGGCAGTATGTAACATAAAGTCATTCTGCTTCTGCGTCGTGGGTCTTTTAGACCAGGGGTGCTCATCTCCAGTCCTCAAGACCCCCCCCCCCCCCAAACAGGTCAGGTTTTAAGGCTATCCTTGCTTCAGCACAGGTGGTACAGTCACCGACTGAGCCACTGATTGTGCCACCTCTCCTGAAGCTGGGATTTCCTTAAAACCTGAGCTGTTCGTGGGTCTTGAAAACTGGAGTTGAGCCCCCCTGTTTTAAATGGCCCTGTCTCATTTGGGGACAAGGTTGGGATTCGCCAAGCCGTTATTCGGCATCGCACACGCTCCACCATAAGATCCCATTCACATACGCGCATGGCGGCTACAGTAAGTGATTCCTGGTCCAAATTTAGCAGTGCAGAAAGCTGTTCTGTTTTAATAAGAGAACCCCTGTGCTAAAACAGCTTTTCCTTTTACACTCACTAAAGCAAAATCGTTTGATAACTCCCTCCCAACAACCTGGTAATGCGATAAACAGCTGGAATAATCGCTACATGTAGTTGTCTTTTGTACTAGTCAAAAACTGAATATTTCCTCATAAATCCTTCTGTGAGATCTGCCTTAAAAACATAAAAACTGGCTCCGATGTATTTGCCAACGGTGGGATTAGATAGTCTAGGCACAGCTTTGCAAGTCTTACAGACAGGCTTTGCCCCCTGCATTGAACCAGAAGCAGAAGCCTTAACTTTAAGGAAGAGTGAAGAAGAAAGCTTTGAACTTCTCTTCTCTCCGAAGACCTGAAATAGAATTTCCCGCCAGTGGTAGCAAAGTTCATCCAGGATTTGTTCTGCGGTTCTGCAGAACCTTGTGTCCTCTATCAAACAAGAACTGACATTTGGACCTGGTTCTGGACCCAGCGTTAGTCAGTGATATGTATCTTTTTTTTAATGGCGGATAGCTGTGTATGGAGATACTGAGTATTACAGATGACAAATACTTTGTGTGTGTTGAGAAATTCTGGGCATTCATAAGATGGTCACATTTTGTGAAAAATCGACAAAAGCTGATATCACGTGTCCCTAACCCTGTGAATATGTTGCAGGGTGCTAATTTAAACAAGAATGAAGATGTACTAAGCAGGGCTAATCTGTAAGGTACTGCTTAGTAATAATATTTGTTTCCCTTATATAGCGCTGACAGTGTACACAGCTCTGTACATGTAGTTTTTCAAGCACAATAAATCCCTGCCCTGAGAAGCTTACAATCTAATGCTGATGTCTGAGGCACAGGGAGATCAAGCGACTTGCACAAGAAGAGCTAAATTCAAATCAGGTTCAACCACTTCAAAGGCAGCATGATCTCACCGCTGTGCCATTCCCTTTATCTCCTGTGTGTGATCTTTTGATTTACTAAGTGCTGGACAGTTCTTTTTATGGTCCATATACTGTACATGTTTTAGGCTGTGTCCACATTAGCCAAATGAAATGACACCAAAGAGGCTGATGTGCTCTGCTAGGGGTGAGCTTCTATCTCACACGAAATATGAATCTAATTTACAAATCGGAATAGGCTTGGCATGGTCACCCTGCTCCTGTGAAGCTGTGAAAGGGTTAACATTCACTCCTAGAGTGAAGCTGCTAGAGGGGTTGCAATGCATTGCTCCGCAACTTATTTTATTGCTCTGCATGTTATTATATCTCTCTGTTATTATATCGCTCTGCGTATTATATCTATTTGCATGTTATTATATCTGTGTTATATCGCTCTGTGTTATTATATCACTCTGAGTATTATATCTATGTGCATGTTATTATATCTCTCTGTGTTATTAGAACACTGCGTGTTATTATATCTATTTGCATGTTATTATATCTCTGTGTTATTATAATGCTCTGCGTGTTATTATATCGCTCAGGATGTTATTATATCGTTCCCCATGTTATTATACTGCTCCAAGTGTTATTATACCGCTCCACGTGTTATTATACCGCTCCGCGTGTTATTATACCGCTCCACGTGTTATTATACCGCTCCGCGTGTTATTATATTGCTCCGTGTGTTATTATACCGCTCCGCGTGTTATTATATTGCTCCGTGTGTTACTATATTGCTCCGTGTGTTATTATACCGCTCCACGTGTTATTGTACCGCTCCGCGTGTTATTATACCGCTCCGCGTGTTATTATATTGCTCCGCGTGTTATTATACCGCTCCGCGTGTCATTATACCGCTCCGCGTGTTATTATACCGCTCCACGTGTTATTATACCGCTCCGCGTGTCATTATACCGCTCCGCGTGTCATTATACCGCTCCACGTGTTATTATATCGCTCCGCGTGTTATTATATCACTCCACATATTATTATATTGTTACGTGTGTTATTATACCGCTCCGCGTGTTATTATACCGCTCCGCGTGTTATTATACCTCTCCACGTGTGTTATTATATCGTTCTGCATATTATTATATCGCTCCGCAATGCATCGCAGGCCCCTCTGCCAGCAAAGGGATAAATTAATGGCAGTAAAAATGTTTCCATTCAACTGGTCCTATCCATCCTTCTCAGAAACATAAAGGTGACGTGATTACAGAATAAGAGAGTGATGTTAAATGCGACCTAGGAATACTGTAAAGCAATGTTAATTCCTCTGTTATTTAGTTATGTAGCGGCCCGCCCCAATGCCATGTGTTTCCGCAGCGGTACCCGAGGAGGGCTGAGAATGTGTGTTATCCCTGAAACATAATGTCACAGTGCCCTCTAATGTACAGCCACTTTTATGGGAGGACGTGGCACGCATCCATCAGGAGAGGCTGACTTCTATGGTGAAGAGCAGATGTCTTCACTGCTGGGACGTAAACACTCAGAAATAACGAGAAAGCAGAGAAAACGCTGAGGGAAGCAAGTTATCAGCAGAATAGGTGACACCAGACTTGGTTTATGACCGGGAGAATTCTGTCAGTTCTCTTCATCAAACACAGGGGGGAGAAGGAAGGAGTTTTAACAGCTTCACTGCAAGAGGGGTTTACAGCTCCCAAGCAAGGGGGAGACGGCTGTACAGCTTAATAAATGGAAGCCAATAATCTCCGGCAGTGGGGAGGGAATAGGATGTTCAGACAGAGGTGTCACAGGTGAAGCCGATTCACGGATCTTACACGGAGTCCAGTTCTGTAGTGGTAACGTAACTGAACAAGTGCAAGGAACAAAGCGGCTGAGAGATCATAACGTACGCTTTTGAAGCGTGTGAAGCCGGCTCACATCCCTGTGTCAGTTCTCCTTGTGCAAGTCGTTTTATCTCCCTCTGCCTCAGGCACCATTAATTAGATTGCAAGCTCTTTGGAGCAGGATCTCACTGTGCCTGTAAAGTTTTGTATGCACTGCCAGTGCTATGTAAGAAAAAACATATTGTAATAACTTCATTTTGTATTGGACAATGCTATTTTAACACCCCTCAGTGCCAGTGCGATGCAGGCCCCTCTGGTGCTGAAAGGGTATGAATATATATTGCAGATCCCCCACCTGTCCCAGGGAGAGCACTTTGTATCACAACGCACGTTCAGCAAGCTCCGTGTGTGTGTCCAAGATGGAAACAACACAATGAACATTGCACCAGATGGAGGCTGAGAGGCTTTTAGTAAGTTCTTGCACCTGGTACCTGATAGTTACCCAGACAAAACATCCCTCCCTCCGTGAGAGTGCGGAGGCGGCTGTGAGCACAGCCACTGGAACACTTACAATAGGGTGAAGAGAAACCCTTGTAAACTCTATGGATTAGCCTGTCTGTATGAATAAGCCATAACAGTATAGAAAAGCTGGACTTTAAGAATAAAACAGGCCCCATAAACAATAAGAGTAACACAAATATAAATGGGCATCCTCCCAGGATATATGAGCATGCCTTTATGGGGAATATTGGCACAATAAAAAGACATACAGTATAAGCCCCATTATAGATAACATGCGCCCTAATACCTAGATAGTTCAGCCGCTCTGAATGGAAAATGTTGGCACCAAAGCAGAATAGATTGTAAGCTCTTTGGAACAGGGACCGCCTGACCTATCTCATTATCATGTGGAAGTTGATGTTGCTTGTTATTGTCTATCGCCTCCATCGTACTGAACTGCAGAAACATCTTGGCGCATTGTAAATAAACGATCATATTAATAATAAGACAGTCTGCCCGGATAGACAAAGAAGAAAACTATGATAAATCTCATCATAATTGCTCCTATAACTCCCTGCTTCACTCTTTGCAATCTGGCTTCTGTGCTCTACACTCCACTAAGACAGGACTAACATAAGTGGCCAATGACCTACTCACAGCTCAGTCTAGGGTCCCTTCTCCCTGCTAATTCTCCTGGATCTCTCTGCTACCTTCGACGCTGTTGATCACCCCCTTCTCCTGCACACTCAAGTCCATTGGCCTCCATGACACAGCCCTTTCCTAGTTCACGTTCTACCTATCCAACCGCTCCTTCAATGTTTCCTTCTCTAGTGTCTCCTCTTTACTCTCTCTTTCTGTTGAGGTCCCACGAGGCTCTCTCCTTGGTCCTCTTCTCTTCTCACTCTACACCTCTTCCCTTGGTGAAATAATACAATCTTTTGGCTTTCAGCATCATCCCTATGCCGACAGTACCCACATTTACCTCACCTCCCCTGACTTCTCCCCCACTCTCTTGTCTTGTGTCACCAATTGTCTCTCTGCAATCACCTCCTGGATGTCCCACCATTACCTGAAGCTTAACATGTCCCAAACAGAACTAATACTCATTCCCTCTTCCACTGCCAATCCTACACCACAATCTCATCAACACCCCAAGCCTGCTGTCTAGCGGTCATCTTTGACTGTGATCTCTCCTTCAATCCACACATTCAGTACCTCACTAAGACCTGCCACCTCCACCTCCAAAATATCACCAAGACGTACCCTTTTCTCACTCATGATGCAACTAAAATCCAAGTGCACGCACTCATCATGTCCCGCCTGGACTACTGCAACCTTCTTCTAGTTGGCATTCCCCTTGTCTGCGTGTCTCAACTCCAATCCATCCAAAATGCTTCTGCCAGACTCATCTACTTCTCTCACCGCTCCACCATGCAAATACCTACACTTTCTCCCCATTTCCTCCAGAATAAAAGGTAAAACCCTTGCTCTGACAACGTTCTCAACCCCCCTGCCTCCCCTTACATCACAGCCCTCATACCCAAATATACCCCAAAGCCCCCAACATTCTGCCCATGACATCCTCCTTTCTCTACTGCCTTATTACTTCCTCTCACTCCCGCTAACGACTTCTCCCGTGCTGCCCCCTACCCTGCACCAACAGACTCTCCCCCAGCATTCAGACATTTAAAAACTCCTTGAAAAAACTCACCCCTTAAAAAAAGCCTATCTGGCATAACTCTATCGCCGACCCACCCCCCCTGCCCCTCAACCCTAATGGGACCAGCTCTGTGGCTGGTAGAATCTTCACGCTATCTCACACCCTCGCACATTCGCACCCTCAAACTTTAATGGGATCAGTTGTGCGGCTGGACTGCGCTCCATCCTGAGGCACACTCTGTCCCACAATGAGCAGCCACTTTACCTTTTGTTTCAACATTATCCCTCATTCCCTCTAGATTGAAACCTCTCATGAGCAGGCCCCCATTACCTTCCGTGTCTGTTTGTGCGTGTTTGTCCTTACTTGGTATGTAACTCTGTTTATGGTCATTTACATCTCTCTGTAACCCCATTGTACCGCGCTGCGGAATATCTTGGCGCTTTACAAATCAACAATAATAACTTTTAACTCCCCCCTAACTGCTCCTATAGCCACACCCAAAACTCCTCCCCTAACTGCTCCTATACCCGCACCCTCTAACTCCTCCCCTAACTGCTCCTATAGCCACACTCTATAACTCCTCCCCTAACAGCTCCTATACCCGCACCCTATAACTCCTCCCCTAACTGCTCCTATAGCCGCACCCTATAACTCCTCCCTAACTGTTCCTATAGCCGCACCCTATAACTCCTCCCCTAACAGCTCCTATAGCCGCACCCTATAACTCCTCCCCTAACTGTTCCTATACCCGCACCCTATAACTCCTCCCCTAACTGCTCCTATAGCCGCACCCTATAACTCCTCCCCTAACAGCTCCTATAGCCGCACCCTATAACTCCTCCCCTAACTGTTCCTATACCTGCACCCTATAACTCCTCCCCTAACTGCTCCTATGACGCCTACCCTAACTGCTCCTATGACTCCTCCTCTAATTGCTCGTCTGACTCATCCCCAAACTGCTCCCTATAATTCCTCCTCTAACTGCTCAAGGACTCCTCCCCTAACTGCTCCCTATAACTCCTCCCCTAACTGCTCCCTATAACTCCTCCCCTAACTGCGCCCTATAACTCCTCCCCTAACTGCTCCTATAACTCCTCCCCTAACTGCTCCTATAACTCCTCCCCTAACTGCTGTTATTACTGTTCCCTCTAAGATGCTTGGTACAAAAACTCAATGTGTTTAACCTTTGACTTGCTGGGAATGCCTACAGAGGACTGGAGTGATGAATAAAAGCATGGGATGTGCTAAAACACCGTTTGCATTTCAAGCGGGGCTGCTATGCTGCCATTATAATGGGTTATTTGTATTGGAAGTGGGCCTCCTTGGGGTACTCGAGTTGGAATGTTTCCCTCCCCATACCTGCAGCCCCTTGGATCTGTTTGCCCCTCCTGCAATTTCCGCCCTCAGAGCCAGAGGATCCGGGACAGAATATATGAAAACGTATTTTCTTCCTATGTATCAGCATTGACCTGGAAGCCTTCAGATTAACCCCTTCCCGGCTGAAGAGGTCTGACAAAGAACAGTCATTCCAACCAATGCAAATGGACAATCCTTATATATGAGACCGGGTAAGATCACGAATCTGAACTTTGGTCTTTATCTTACAATCAACGCTATTTCCGTTTTATTTCCCACGCTTCTGAGAACAACGGGTTATGCGCATACTTTGTAACTCAGGCTCACAGTCACGTTTATTGGCATAATAAGGGGTTTCTTGTGCCAGTCTCCTGGCTTCAAAACTGGCACAAAATAACAGCATCAGATAACCAAAGGAAAAACTCCACTTGCTTTGAATGGGATTCATGTTCATTCGGAAATCTGGTACCATTGGTCACTGGTTTTGCCCAGTTTTGCAGCCGGACGAATTCAGTGAATAAAAGCTCTGAATAGAAGTTTAAGAGGCCGAATACATGTGTTTATTGTAGATATTTCAGGTTCAAAAAGATTATTCTGTGCGTCAAATGTGTGTGCAGAATGTCCCCCCCTTGCATGTTCTTCTTGTGTCTCTTAATCCTTTTAATCTTTTTCATGTTTACTAAAATCTTTATTGTTCCTCTGTTTTCACCGGCATTGGGGTAGTCTCTAATATCAGCGAATGGCAGTAGCCATTTAAAGTTTCCAGTGTGCAAATTCTTTAGAAAATGATCTCCCAAATAACCCGGGAATATTGGGACGATATTTGGGAGATGGCCTCAAAAACTACTGTACGTACCACTTAAGGGCGTGAAACCAACACCCTTCCAATGTGCAAGGATTTAAAGGTAAAAACCTTTGCAAGAGACGAGCTGCGGCACATGGAACCTGCAAAGGACCGCCAGGACGGGGGGGGGGGGGGAGGTGGGGAGAAGCCCACGCGGGGAGAGCCGCCAGAGCGGGGGAGGGGGAGCCACCAGCATTAGGGGGATAGCAGGAGCCGCCAGTGTGGGTGGAGATGGGGAGCCGCCAGCGCAGGGGGAGCCACCAGCATTAGGGGGATAGCAGGAGCCGCCAGTGTGGGTGGAGGTGGGGAGCCGCCAGTGTGGGTGGAGGTGGGGAGCCGCCAGCGCAGGGGGGAGAGCTGCCAGTGTGGGTGGATGGGAGGAGTCGCCAGTGTGGGTGGATGGGAGGAGCTGCCAGTGCGGGGGGATGGGAGGAGCCGCCTGCGCAGGGGAGGAGCCACAATGGTAGGGTAGAAGAAGCCAGCACGGTGGAAGCTGCAAGTGTGGGGAGGGGGGCGCTAGTGCAGGGTGGAGTCGCCATACAATATAGAGAGAAAGAGGCAGGGGATGGAAACAGCAAGATTGTCATCAACATAAAGTATAGATAATGTACACTGAGTGAGAGAACGTATTAAGATGGGAGCAATGACTTAATAGAGTTGTTATAAGTTTGTATTGTATTTTATTTTATAGTAGTTTACTTATTAAAAGAAAACGAATAGATGTTAATATTGAAAATGTAACTTTGATTAAAAAGTAAAAAAAATAAATATAAATATATGTAAGAAGGTGTACAGAACCGGCCCCCTGATTAGTCACGTCATCCCCATCCGCCACGTTACACCACAACTAAAGAAATTATTTATAAAATCATTTTCAGATGGTACTCAACACCCAAGAGATTAAGTGTAATGTACCCAGGGACCTCACACTTGTGCGTGACAAACTGCAGCCAGGTTGGGGATCTCGAGCATGTCTGGTGGCATTGTCCTAAGGTCCAAAGATTCTGGAAGATACAAAAATTGATAGAGAAGACTGGAAATAACTATTACCTGGGACCCACTAATAATTATACTGGCTAAGCCAGTCGAAAATACAAATCACACCAGTAAAAAGCTAATCTCGCATATATTAACAGCAGCGAGATGTACAATCTCAGACACTTGGAAAAAGAAAATGACTCCATCAAGAAATATGGTAGTAAGGAGAGTTGATGGTATACTGGGGATGGAAATACTCACAGCCTTCCTGAAACGTAGCGTACCAGCCTTCCATAAAATATGGGACACTTGGATTAGCTAAAAGGCCATCAAGCCAGAGGCCCGTATCTCACGAAAACCAACTAATATAATCATTGAGGAATTGTGCAACTGTGTATTTGTGTAAGTGTAAATGTACATACATGTAAATGTATCTGAACATGTAAGTATGTAACCTACCTGTAAGAATACAATAATGTACACTGTTTGAAAAACAATGGCTAACTTCCTCCCCCCCTCCCCCCCTCCCCCCCTCCCCCCCAAACCGGTCCCATCTTTTTGTATTACTGTTTTTAACATAGGTTAGAAGCAGGGGGTAGCAGGGGGGGTCTTTTGAGCTGTACCCCATTAATTTCAGTCCTGGGGACCCCCTACATCCCGAGATACAGACCTCGAAAGGAGCTGCCGGTTTCTCAGTACAGGTAGTCCTCGTTATCCAACTTTTAACGAATGGCATATCCAACGCTTTACAATGCAACCCTGAGGGCCGTTTTCCGACGCCGGAATGCATTTTCCAACGCTCAGCGCCGCTGATTAACATGGGACTCACTTAACAACGGTTTCACTACCCAACGCTACTTCCAGAACGCATTCCGTTGGATAACCGAGGACCGCCTGTAAAGTTTAAAGCTCCTACGTCACAGGAGCCAATAGGAAGCCGCACCTGATGACATCATGGCTTCCTATTGGCCAGCAGGGCTCGAGAGCTTTGAAACTCCACCATTATGTGATCCCTGCTACCCGAGTGGCGCGGCTACCAGCACCCTGAATGGATGCATCTCCGCAACAGGGGGTCCCCAGAGATTAAATTAATGGGGTTCAGCTACAGAGACCCCACCAGTTTCAATTCTGTGTTAAAAATAAATTGCAAAACAAATCGCCAGCTTGGGTTGCCTCTTTATGTAGCATGTTAAATAGAATTAACAGATCATAAAATGGTTAATTAGATGTGTATTGCTGGAAGTGAAGCTGCATTCAGTGTGAGAAGGACGGGGGATATTTTTTTTTTTTACATTTTGAACATGAGTATTAATAAGAAAGAGTAGCTTAAGCATAAACCAGCACTCTGGGTACTACCAACACCACCATTGGTAACGAGGTAACACAAAGTACCACCAGTGCCCCTGAGTATCATGACACTTCAATCACTAAGCTGATCTCCAAACACCTGCAGAAACTTCCGTAGAAAGACGAGCCAGGCGTGAGAGAGAAGGGGCGGGAGACATTGAGGCTGGGAAAGGCGAGTTTCCATGAGAACGAGCAGAGAATGTTTGTTAAACAAGGCACTAACAGCTTTCTTATTTACCATTCGCTAAATGGCCCTGCGTATTCTAGAAACGCATCATGACAATTTTCCCTCTGCTCTGAGATAAAGAGAACCTGTGCTGGATATATCAGCAGATCAGCATAGTCCTCTCTCAGTTTGGATAACTCCGAGCCTTGTGCAAACATATGTTTGTTTTTTTTCTAAGTGGAATCATTTCCTGGTGGAATAGTGCTATGGTCTGAATGAAAAGCCGACAGTTAAAACGTATTAAAACCTGTATTAGTCATGCTGCTGGCAGCTCTGTGTTGCCCTACTGGCACTCAGCAATGCAGGGCTCACTGAGTCTGTGAGGCTATGTGTATAGAGCAGGAGTGGCTACTCCAGTTCTCAAGGACCGACAGATCAGGTTTTAAGGATATCGCATGGACAGAACCCAAGAGGTCTTATTTGTAAGGCCAGTGAGGTACCTGTACTGTACCACACTGGCGAGGCGGCAATTCTGTTAGTCTTCTCTCAAGAAGAAAGTCCTTTTGGATTTATGAGTTCCGGACACTAATGCCATTAGGCTTAAATGTCGGTGGTGGGGCGCCTCCAATCTGAGCCTGGATCGCCTTATGACCTGTCCATAGGCGGAAGGAAAAGTTCACCTTCCCAACTTATACTCCCTGTGTAAAGATCAAGTCGATTGTATGACCGTTGTCATGTGTCGAGCCATGCACAAATTCACTAAATCCCATGGATCCCATGGTATCCAAAGGATCCCTAGCTTCAGCATTGTCTGGGTCATTTATTATCATAGAGATGGGACCACGAGGCCCCCAAACACTGAGTCAATGTATCACTGATGTTCTAACACTTTAACTTTGCGTAATGTTACACGACCTGAAGAGGTTCCAATCTATTTTTGATGAGGGATAAAATGATTAAACAATGAGTACACACGGGTCCAAATGGAATGGAACACACACTAACCCTTAGCAGCAGCAAAATGGGCCTCCAGTTCACTGGGAAGAACCATATGCCCCGCTATAGGGCACTTGGTCACAGCCGTTTTGTCACGACCAAGTCACCGCCGGCTTTTGGCCGACATTCACCTTGCCACAGGGGACATCTCTCTGCCAGCCATTTCGCTGCTAAGGTAACCCCCTAACCTTACACTAAAACCTCCTAATCTTAACCCCTAATACTAACCCTATCCCCTACCCTAGAAACCTCAATCCTTTACCCTAAAACCCCTACCCTAAGCCCTTATCCAAAACCCCTTGCTCTAATTCCCTACCCTAAAAAGCTCAAAAGATGCAAAGGTCTGTGGGGAAGATCATGTGACCAGGCAGGCACTAGATACAATTGGTGCACTGCTAGAGAGAGGGCAGGGCTCAAAAAGGGGTGTGCCAGAGCCTGCTTCAGAAGAGGAAGGGGATGTGACTTTGTAAATGGTTGCTATAGAAACAAAACATGCTTGTAACATTATAATACATTAACATGTCATTCAGAGTTGTTTAAAAAAATGCTACAAGTATTTTCTCATAGTACAGAACTGATATATTTAAAAAAAAAAAAACATGTAGGATATTGCTTGATCTGCATCTTTAAGAGCAGTTGGGTACCTTCTGTACACATTAAGCATACATAGAAAAACCAGATATGGCACACAAAAAAAACATACTATTTATATAACCCCTTCCCTTCTTCTGGCAAATTAATTAAATAGGAAAAAAAATTGACAAGTATGAGGCTTTTTTGTAGTATTATTGCAGCTGTGATACTCTACGAAATAGCCATTGTAGGTCACCATATGTACTGTAACAAAGAAAAACAAACTATTAATATAACCAGGAAAGGACAGGGATTAGGGAATGATCAACTAAATCATACTAATTGTAATTTTGAAAAATAATACTGTCTTCTAATCGATAATTGTCAATACAGGTAGGTGCAACTGTGAATTTGAAGTGAATCAGAGAAAATAAGAGATACAATGTGTTTGTATCCCTAAAGAAAATTCACTTATATGCACACTCCTGAGAGTAAAATGTAACTTTTAATACACAATACTTAAAACATATATTACCGAAAAAGATGGTATAATGAACACTAAAAATAGATTAAATAATATAGATACATACACCCACGTTAGGCTCTCCAAAAAATGTATAAATCCTCCAGTTATTAATGTTACTGGAATACTGGAGGCTCAGAGGGGTGCAACCAGTCAAGGTGAGCCCAAAAGAGCTCAGCACTTACAATCACTAGTGCAGAAAATGCATTACCACACACAGCAGCAGGGATTGATCACTGCCTATTTGTAAATAGTAGTTTGCAACACTATATAAGTGAGACCATGCCCTAGCTGCTACACTAATTTTTATATATACGTCTGCACTAATGAATGACTGGGAAAAACACTATGTTAAAAACAGCCCCATAACGGGGACTGATGACATAATAAGTGTGCATATAAGTGAATTTTCTTTAGGGATACAAACACATTGTATCTCTTATTTTCTCTTAATATAACCAGGATTGTTTTCTTTGATACATCTGGTGCAAATGTTTAGCCCTAGAATTGCACCACTTTTCCCTTGATACACAATCCCCCTTGTCTATTTATGTCAACCTCAAACAAATGAAATCAGTGAGAAGGTTTCTACATAATAGCAATTGAATGGAAAAGTGCTGATCTCCATCTGTGAGATTAAGACTGACCCCAAATCACTGCTGGGCCTGTATAATGCTTCTCAAAACCAGGGGTGCGTGAACTCCCTGCACTGCGCCCCCCCCCTCCCCCGCCTGCTCTCCTCCTCGGTCACGCCCCCCACTCACCTCTAATGTTGTGTCAAATGACGCTGTGGGGTCATGCGATGTCACGTGACCTGCGGCGTCATTTGACGCCCCATCTCCATAGCAACGGGCGTCATAGACTGAAGCTGGGTAAGTAAGTTTAGAGAGGCCTCGCACTCTTAGCGCGGGGCCTTTGTAAACGCCGCCCCAGAAAAGTTTCACGCCCCCCAGTTTGCGCTCCCCTGCTCTAAACTATACCTGCGCTGCACTGTATACCTGCACTGCACTGTATACCTGCTCTGCACTGTATACCTGCACTGCACTGTATACCTGCACTGCACTGTATACCTGCAGACATAATATGTAATGTTACAATGTGGCTCATCTATTCTCTTTTATTTCCACTAGAGGGAAACCTCTCCCTACTCTATCCAACTAACGGGAGAGTGGACCCTTCATTACCAAACCGTTTCATGAACACTTAAAAAGGGAATAAAACAGGGAAAAATTAATCCACTAAAACTCATGCTTATCACATATTTATTGTGACAAAAAATAAAGCGGCGCCTAACAACAAATGTTCAGTGAAAAAACCTGACCATATATAAAATGTCCAGTCCTGTTGAACTAGGATTCGTCTGATAAATCTTGATTGTTGTCTCACAACATGTGGAAAGAAAACCAGAGACCAATCATAGTGTATAACTGCTGGATACTTAGAATCATAAAATCCTAAAATAAATAAAAAACAAAGTATATAAAACTGCTGATTAGACCAACAAGACTTACAAACCAACACACATGAAACATACAGACTTCTACTAACTCTAACAATAAAACACCTAGCGATAAGCCAAAAGAATGACCGATTTAATAGAATACACTTTAAAATAAAGTAGTGCCATACACTGGAAAAGTGACGTGGGTGCTCAGCTCCGGATAGGGAAAAATTGAAACCCTACTTACGAAATGCAAAAAAGCAAATGGGCACAGCAGATAGTCCTTTTCACGGGATGTGTCCACACCAGGAAACCGGCTACAGACAAATTTGCCAGAGATGCGCGCGCATATGCGGAAGTGCGACTCACTCGCCGCTGCGCTCTAAGCTGAGAGTCCTGCTTGTCACAAGATCTACAGCCAATGCCTGTATCATGCCACAACCGTCACTACCCACAACCCTATGCGTTTCATGAGATAACTCACTTCCTCAGGGGCATACTTAGTGTATGGGCATAGCTAGTTTATATACCCTAAATTTGTAATCAGCAATCAATACTTAATTGACCCATCATGGGTGAACAGTTAACAATATACAACATTTATTTAAAGAGTAGTTTATTTAAAGAGTGGTTTTTATAATATTTTGTGTTTTTTAAAAACATTAAGAACACAACAAAATAAAACTATCTGTAGATTCTAATATCCACAACACTTATCACCAAGAGATTAGATAAAAACGCTTTCACAGCACGTGGTTACCCTGGAAACATTGAAAGATTTGTTTTGATCCTTATACAGTAGATTGTCATAATATATATATATATATATATATATATATATATATATATGTGTATATATATATATATATATATATATATATATCAGCTCTCGTCAATCCTCTGTTAGATGAAGTATACCCAAGGATCTTCCAGGTCCTGCGGTTGCAGCCTCTCTCCTCCTCATTACTCCAACACATTTTCTGATTTCCTCCTCCCATCTTTTGGTCGTTGTCTTGGTCTTTTGATATCTCTTGGAATCCAGTTGAGTATCATCAGATGATCATTTCTTCTTGCGATATGTCCGGCCCATCGCCATTTGAATTTCTTCACCCTTGTGATGATGTCACGGACTTTTGTTTGCTTTCGGACCCATTCATTGATTTTCATGTCTTTGCGAGTAATGCCCAGCATACATCTTTCCATTGGAACGCACGATCGGAGATGACGTGCAATGGCAGAATGGGACCAGGATGCGTTCCAAACGCCAGAAACGAGGAGTGATGACGTTATCAAGATGGATGCCGGACTACACAGGAGCAAGGAGGATGTGAACACCAGAATCTAACGTGGAGCACCAACAGCTGGTGTAAAGGAGCACAGATTGGAGATTGGCTAAAGGGACTGTCTCAGCATATGAACTTCATCTACACTAATTGGACAGGTTGCATTGTGGGGATTTGGGGCACTATTTATATGTTACTATTGTGGAATGTATTTATGCCATTGTCACTTGAAAAAGACCACTTAGGTCGAAACGTCGTGTTGGCTCAATAAATGAGTTTATTTTGCTCAAATCCGCAGTGCCCTTTATTCCTTCATTCATCTGTCTTGGACTGATTGCAGGCTTTCGTGCAAACACTGGAGCACCGGTAATTGTATGTTTTTTCTATTTTTGAGGTGTGCAGCATCACTCTATTTGTTTTCCCCTGCTAGTTGGTACATGCGCAGTAGAGCTCTGGGATCTCATTTTTGTAACCCCTCCTCTGCATCAGGAATGCCAGCTAGTCTACCAGATTGGATTCCTGGCAGGATATTCTTTGTTGTGAGGTGTGAAATGGAACACTTGAAGACTGCTCTGGTTTGAGTAATCTCCGCCCTCATACAAACAGTGGAGGTGACAAAATCCTTTGAACCATACTTAAGTCCTAGACATTGGGTCACCTTTCTGGCCATATGCTACCCTGGTATGCAAAGGAATTTCCTCTGGGTTTTACCCATACCTTGGAATACAGTATGAAAGATAAAACATAAACATATTAAAATATCTGGTTCCGTTGGGTCCAGCAGGTCCAAACTTCCCAGTTCTCAATGCCGGAACTGGGACACCCTATGGTCCAATTTGCGACTTGCTACGACCTTCGCAACCGGAGATACACAAATACCCTTTAAACCGTTTCTCATTTTATTGTAAAAATCTCCGCTAAAAGAAATCTCGGTTTTTCACTAAATCCCCATTGAAAACAACGGGCTTCGCCGCCATAGACTTTCAATGGCAAACCGCCGCCGCTGGCGGCTATGGGAATCCGCCGCCATAGACTTTCAACGGGGCTGCGCCGCCGTTGAAGTCAATGGGGATTTTCCGCCATAGCCGGTCAATGGAGATTGGCCGCCATTGGAGTCTATGGGAAAAGTCCCGAACCTTCAAGGGGGTCCATACTCCGTCGGGTTGGTCCAAGAGGGTCAAGGATGGTTCTGCAGCGATGCCGGAGGAGTGACTACAGGTACCCCAAACCCTGGCCCTCCGGAACCAGAGATATGGATTCTTACATTTCAGCTTTTCACACTTAGACGTTTTCCTGAGCCGTTTCTGCCGCCGCCATTGGAACCTATGGCGCGACCCGCTCTTCTCGGTTCGACCCTTATCGGGGGTCCAGGATACGGGGACCCGGTTGTGGTCGAGTGGGGGGAGGTCTAGGAACTAGGGGCAGAAAGAATTTTATTTCTAGGTGCTCTAGAACTGTTTATTCCCACGCCACTTGTCGTTGAACTTGACTTGTAAGTGATCAAAGCTCTCCTATTGAAAATGTATCCGCTTTGCGGTTAAGCGGTTTGGACGGCAGCCAACTCGTTCCTGGAAAGCTCTTTCAAGGATTCTCCATTGAAGTCAATGGGCGCATTGACTTACAATGGGAAACCGCCGCTCTTCCTCTCGGGCGCCATCTGCCGGTCTTCTCAGGAAACAGGACTCAACAGCAAGATTCGCCATTGAAACACATGGAGCCTCAATGGCGGCCTATGGGAGCCTGCAAAATGGTGCCTGAAAAGGCGGGAAAATTACACAAAGGGCTATAATCACTAAACAACTATTAACCCTTGTGCTCCCGGATGGATCCTAGTGTGTGTGATGCAGACACTGATTAAACCAGATGTTATAATAAAACAGGGGAATACACATTTACATGCCATAACAAGGGTTAAATCACATTTCTGGACCTCAGCCCAGTTAACCCCTTGTCTCCGTGGTGAGGTCAGGGGATGGCCAAATGGGGTGTAACCCCTTTAATACCGGGCCACCCCCTCTCTCCCTCTACACTGTTACAGCCGATTACTGAGTATCTTCCTAAAAATCGTGTAAGCGATTGGAAGTAGACCGATTGGTCTGTAGTTCTTGTGCTCTCAGTTTCCTTTCTTGTGGATGAGGTCAACTATGGTATTACTCCATTGTTCTGGAATTTTACTTTTCATCAAGCAGCATGATTGTAAAGAGTTCTGCATGGATTCTCTCTACTTCTTCAAGATTTGTTTTGTAATGTGATCTTCCCTTGGGGCCTTTCCATTCTTCATGGAGTTTACTGTCTCTGCCCCTTCTTCTGGAAGAATACATCATTGGTGGTTTCTTATCGCGCTTCCTCTGCTAGATTATACTCTGTGTTATCTGTGTTTTTGTATAATTTCATGTAGAAATCCACAACTCTCTTTTTGATAAGTGCGGTCTTTTATTTTATTCCGGTGGGACCATATTTCCATGTCAGGACCCTCCAGATGGGCTCCCTCCAGTGCCGCAACCGCCCCACAGGTGGGCCTCTGGGGGGCACACCTGGCCTGTGATGTTCCAAGCCTGTCCTGCATACCCCTAACATCTCCCCTCCCCCAACCGTATTGGTACCAGACTCCACGCTATCAAACACCCGCTACCATCCACACCCTCAAAGCTTAATGGGACCAGCAGTGAGGCTGGACCATACTCCATCCTGAGGCACAGTACATCCCACATTGAGCAGTCATTTTATCTTTCATTTCAACATTACCCCTTATTTCCTCTAGATCAGGGGTGGCAAACCGTGGTTCGTGTGCGGCCCCTACCTAAAATACTATTACAACATAGGCCAGGGGTCAGCAACTTTCAGAGACTACTAGCTCAGTTCGGGGGCTTGGCCGTCACTTCTGCATTCCTCTTCTCTCTCAGAGTTGGGTCGGACCTTGCACATAAACGCAGGGTCAGACGCCTCTCACCGTACCGCAAGATAAAGTACTGGAAGTGAGTGTGTGTAAGGAGAATTCTGTGTTGGGGAGGGGGGGGGGGGGTTGAGTGTGTGGGGAATTGAGTGGGGGGGAGGGAATAATTGAGTATTGGGTGAGAGGTGAAGGGGGAATTGGGTATGGAACAAAGGAGAGTGGGGACAAAATTGAGTGTGGGGTGGGATGGAGTGAAAGAGGAGGGTGGGTGTTGGAGGCGGAGAACGTGAGGGGGGGGGAGAGTGTGAGAAAGTGGGGGAGGGAAAATGGGATAGAGGAGAACGGCGAGTGTGAGAGAGGAGGATCGGGGGAGATTGTGAGAATGAGGGGAGTGCAAGAATGGAGAGAATGGGGGGAGTGTGAGAATGGGGGGAGTGTGAGAGTGGAAGGAGGGGGGAAAGAGAGAGTAAATAAACGTGCAGGACCAAACATATTTTCATTTATTTGTAGTTTTTTTGCCCAAGGGTGGAAATGACAAACAGCCACAGAGGCCCTGTAATATTAGGAGCCATCACCATCCAGAGGCCTGGGACCTCTGAGAGACTGCATCACTGTAAGGAAGATCTGCAGTGAGAGCATGCCACGCAATAAAGATCCTTGTTCTTTATACTCCTGTCTGAGTGTCAGTCCCTGGGCAGGAGGGAGACGTGTGCAATAGTGGGGGCTGATTTCTGAACACCCTGGAGCCCACTACGGCTAGAGGCGCTGACACCATGAAAAGAACTACAGAGAAAGAACCTAAGCCTGTCCTGATCTCCATACCACCACAGATCCAACTCAGCTCTCCTGGTCCAAGCAGGTATCCGCACCATACACAGGTAGCAGAAGCTATCTCCCACTGGGGGTGGGGGGGTGGAAACAGTGATACACACATATATATCTATATACTGTATACACACACACACACTGTATGCATACATCTATATACTGTGGTGGGATTCAACATTTTTAGCAACAGGATCTCTCTCACGGGGGGGGGGGGGGGAGAGAGACGGACGGACGGGGTGACCCCGCACCGCCCTTTGAGTGAAAAATGAAAAACAATATTTGATTGAACTTGAAATAAATTATTTATTTGCCTTTCGTAAAATATTTACATATTGCTACTTGATTGTTGTTATACTGTTTCTTTTGTCCAAGGCAGAGACAGACCAGGGAGGGCAGAGACAGACCAGGGAGGGCAGAGAGAATCCCTCTCACACCGCCCCCACTCCCTCTCACATCGCCCCCCACTCCCTCTCACACCGCCCCCCACACCGCCCCCCACTCCTCTCCCTCCCCACCTCCATGCCTCCTGGCTAGGGTAACCATATTTGTCCCGGCAAAAACTGGGCTCAATTCTATTGCGCATGCGCGACTTTATATTGCCGCGCATGCGCATTGTGGCTCAATTCTATTGCGCATGCACGACTTTATATTGCCGCGCATGCGCACTGCGGTCATATTCTACTGCGCATGCGCGACTTTATATTCCCGCGCATGCGCACTACGGCCCTATTCTACTGCGCATGCCCGAGTTTATATTGCTGCGCATGCGCACTACGGCCCTATTCTACTGCGCATGTGCGACTTTATATTTCCGCGCATGCGCATTGCGGCTCTATTCTACTGCGCATGCGCGTCTTTATATTCCCGCGCATGCGCATTGCGGCTCTATTCTACTGCGCATGCGCGTCTTTATATTCCCGCGCATGCGCATTGCGGCCCTATTCTACTGCGCACACGCAACTTTATATTCCCGCGCATGCGCATTGAGGACCTATTCTACTGCGCATGCGCTACCCTTTTCCCCCCCCCCCCTCCTGCGGACACATGCAAACATGTCAAACATTAACACGCTCATATAATAGAAGAGTGGTGGATGAGGTCAGAAAGCGCCCAGCAATTTGGGATGAATGTGCTTGGATTCTAATAAGTGAACCCTTCTCACCACTCTGATCAAGTTCCAGTGCCGTATGCCCAATGACACAAAGAGTTCCTTAACCTGAAAAGACAAAAACAAATATAAAAACTTCCTTACATCCCACAGGGGACGCAATTCAACACCCAAAGGGGCCTCTTCAGGTCAACACCACCCCAAAAGGGGACATTACCCTATATAACAATCTGTCACCTGAGCCCAGCACCCTCACCTTGTAGGGAGACGTCACATCCCAAAGGCAAACTTATTCTTAGCTTCTCGATATATATATACACACACTGTATACACACATATAGAGAAGTCACATAGTAAATAGGTGTCACTGCACCTTTAATGTCACGTGACTCCCGCTCTTGCTTGTTCATCATTACAAGACACAAACTACCGCTTCCTGGAAGCGTGCGTCTGACGTCACACAGCGAGGGGCGGGAGGTCAGGTGGTTTACTCCGCGCGCTCGAGCTGGTGCGAGCGGGACGGTGTCCGGTGAGGGACAGAAGCAAACACGCGTCTGCACCACTACCATCATGCCTCCGACCGGCGCGGGCCGCGAGCAGCTGCAGGGCCGGATCCGGGAATTCATTCACAGCAACCTGGTCATGGTGTTCAGCAAGAGCACTTGCCCCTACTGCATCCGGGTGAGGAGGGGGGACCCAGGGACGACTCTCTGTGTTTGTGGTGGGAGGTGATAGGGTGTGTGAGTGGGAAGGAATCGCATGGGGTTGGGGGGGCTCTATAGTGTGGGGTCTTTCTGGGGTGTAAGAACCAAGAATAAGTTTGCCTTTGGGATGTGACGTCTCCCTACAAGGTGAGGGTGCTGGGCTCAGGTGACAGATTGTTATATAGGGTAATGTCCCCTTTTGGGGTGGTATTGACCTGAAGAGGCCCCTTTGGGTGTTGAATTGCGTCCCCTGTGGGATGTGAGGAAGTTTTTATATTTGGTTTTGTCATTTCAGGTTAAGGAACTCTTTGTGTCATTGGGCATAGACTATACGGCACTGGAACTTGATCAGAGTGGTGAGAAAGGTTCACTTATTAGAATCCAAGCACATTCATCCCAAATTGCTGGGCGCTTTCTGACCTCATCCACCACTCTTCTATAATATGAGCGTGTTAATGTTTGACATGTTTGCATGTGTCCTTTACCCGAGGGAATATGCTGAATCATTTAATGACCGGTTCTGAGGCATGCTGTTTCTCAAACCCCTTCTTTGCTGGAGAGTTATTGCTCTAAGAATACACCTGTTGCTCTGCCAGAAACACACGTCAATTAGAATGACAAAACTTTGTTTATAGGAGACCAGTTCCATTTTTTGTTTCAGTGTAATATTTGAACATGATTTAAAGTACAAGCCCCAAATCTTATTTATTTTAACTAAACCACGTTATTGTATTTCTTAGACGAAGGTGCCAGTATACAGGAGATGCTGTTTGAAATGACAGGGCAGAGGACCGTTCCTAATGTCTTTGTAAATAAAACACATGTCGGTGGATCTGATAAAACTTTGCAGGTAATTTTATGCAATATCATTATTTTTTGTATAGCCTGCTTGCAAACTGATATGATACACGTTAGTAGTACATAATGGATGAGGTGTTATTAAAAAGAAATAAACATCTTTATCATGCTTCATTAATTTTAGCTCCTTTTACAGGCTCATCAAAATGGATCATTGCAGAAGTTGTTGGATGGTAACAAGATAACATACGATTATGATCTTATTGTTGTCGGTGGGGGGTCTGGAGGACTGGCGTGTTCTAAGGTATAATGTCTAAATGTCCGTCTATATGTTTGTAATGTTTTCTCCTAGTGTTTTTTACCCACTGCATGTAGTTATGTCTGATCGCGGGGTATTCTGTTATGCGTTTTTTCTGGATTTGCTACCTTTCGTCTACCTTGAATCCCGGTGAAACCTGGTCAGATCAGAATGCCCCCTCCTTTCTGAAAATGATTGATTATATACTGATACAAATGATCCTTGCATACCTTTGGAGTGGAACAAATAAAACCCTTTCTCCTTAACTAAAGAATAGAAAACACGCAGACATAAATAACAAATATAGTGATATAATATAACACAACTCAGTGCTGCCTGTGTGATACAATGAAATAGTGAACAAGGTGCAAATGAGTAAATAAGTGTGTGGTGCTCAATAGTGAAAAAAAGCACTCGCATTCAGTGCTGATGGTTTGGAATAATCACCCTACATCAATCCAGATTTCCCTCAAAAAGACAAATGGGGAAAAAACCATAGCATAACAGTTTAACTAAAAAACAGACTTGGGAGAGCTACAGTATAAATCTCGCATGCTCCCTGTCTTTAAGTGTAATAAATGTTGGGGTTCAGCAGCTGAAAGCGGTCTGCAGAGGCCTTCACGTTGGAGAGGTGCGTTCGGGAATTGGTGTGGCACAGAGGGTCCAGAGAGGTTTAAGTGTACCCCAACACACTTATTGTGCTTAAAGACTGGGAGCATGCGAGTTTTATACTGTAGCTCTCCCAAGTCTGTGTTTTAGTTAAACTGTTATGCTATTTTTTTTTTTTTTCCATTTGTCTTTTTGAGGGAAATCTGGATTGAAGTAGGCTGATTCATCCAAACCGTCAGCACTGGATGTGACTGCTTTTTTTTTTTTCACTATTGAGCATCACACTCACTCATTTGCGCCTTGCTCACTATTTCCTTTCTCCTTACCTGGAATAAGTAAAGTGTTTTGGTGTGCTGCCCTATTATCCTCTCATAATTAACACTGGGGTCTTTCTCCGCTGTCTGAGTTTCTGTTCTGGTACTAATTATGGGGGCTTACCAGGGGATATGTGGTCAGCTGTAATATGTTCAGGTCTCCATTAACATGTCCTTTGCCTGGTTCATAAAATATGCCATTATGTAGTTGCAACTCTGAGCTATGAAAATATTTTTCTTGTCTCCTTCATTGTAATACACACAAGGATTGCAACAATTGTAATGTCCCTAATTCTTTCTTCCCCTCCCCTTCCTCCCTCCCCCCCCCCCCCCCCACAGGAAACCGCTTCACTGGGAAAGAAAGTTTTGGTGCTAGATTATGTTGTGCCCACACCTCTAGGTGCTGCATGGGGTAAGGTACAATATCTTGTTGCACTTCTATTTCTGCGGAGGCTAAATGTCGAACTACATAAGCATGATAATGCTAACAATAAACACTTAACTACTTCAAAGTTAGGAATGGCTGTGCCTCCGTGTTATGACTTGACAGTACATGCCTAAAGTTGTTTAATTATTTTTTTTTTTACTTGTTTTAATTAGGCTCTATTTTTGTTATTACGTTGTTAGGGCTTGGTGGTACCTGTGTAAATGTTGGGTGCATTCCTAAGAAACTGATGCATCAAGCAGCGCTGCTGGGGCAATCACTTAAAGATTCAAGGAAGTTTGGCTGGGAATATGATGAACAAGGTAAATACTAAATGTTTATAGGTTAGTGAACCAGTTCTACCAAGTATACGTAATTTAAAAAAAAATGTCTTCACAAAAAATGCTGTGAACCAAAGTTAGAATTCCTAGATAAAATTATACTGTACATGGCTTGTGAATCCTTCCCTTTATTTTTATTTTTTTCCCCCTCCATCTACTGTGGCAGCCTCTCCAAGACAATACAACTACTAGAGTTTTAAATTTAAGAAACTCTAAACTCCCTGAAAGCAAAAGTCTGATTCCTTTCATCTTTAAACGCTTTTTCCCCCCAGTTAAACACAATTGGGATACCATGAGAGATGAGATCCAGAACTACATTGGCTCTTTGAATTGGGGCTACAGGGTTTCGCTGAGGGACAAAAACATCCGATATGAAAACGCCTACGGAGAATTTGTCGAACCGCACAAAATAAAAGTAAGTGTGTTTCACGCTGCTTTGACCACTTCACGTCTGTGAAGATTTTGATGCAATACGGCACTTCTCTTTTTCTAATTGACGTTTAGGCAACAAACAAAAAGGGGAAAGAAGCTTTCTACACTGCGGAGAGATTTGTTGTAGCAACAGGTGAAAGACCTCGCTACCTTGGTATACCCGGGGATAAAGAATACTGCATTACAAGGTGCGTTTGTATCGGAAACCTAATACTATACTTACCGTAGCTTTGCATTGGAGTCTTGGCGATGTTGCCTTGAAATGTATTACTCTTCTTTTTGACTTCCCACTGATTGCTGTCATTGAAATTGCTACACGACTGTATTTTCACAGTAAACATTTCAACAGAACGCCACATAATCTGCATCATCCCTTGTGTCTGGCGGTGTTGCAATCAATCTGCAGCCAGTGACCTTTTTTAGGACTTGAGGGGAAAATATAACTTTTTTAAGATTGCCATGACATTTAAAATATCCTATATCTTTATCCCTGTAGCTTTTAGAATAATGTGATTCATATCTGTGTGTAAAGAGACTATTTTTGACCGTCTTACTCCTAAATTTGAGTGACAAATGGATATGTCTGTCTGCATCCACATAAACATGAAGTGTTTAGCATTGTTTGATTCTTCTGATTGCAAATGTTACACAGATCTATTTGTCATTCTGGCAAATTGCTGTCAGACTTGTGATATTTCACATTTAGTAAACTTACACAAACTTTTGGACTGTCGTCCTAGCCACACCCTCTGTTATTCCGCAGAACACCAAAGAGTGTTTTTCAAGATACATTAGGTTTACGTTTATATCTACTGTCAGAAGAATTGATGTCATATTATAATCCTCCCACTTGCAAAACAAGGCGTTGACTTTAAATAACCTCATTTCATGAGCAACACAGAAACAGACCGGTTCAGTGGCCTGACCTGTAATAAGACCATATATGTGTTTTTAAGGCGACCTACAACACAAATTAATTAAAATACTGAATATTTTCTGTCATTTACATTACAAATGGTAATTTGGAAAAAGTTTTTGCTCTACAAAAAAAAAGTACTTCCTGTAAGGCACTTGATTTATGTAATTTGTAAGCCATACATTTAGGAATTTCTGTGTTATAAAATCCATGTTTGATTTCCAGATTACATGGTTATCTCCTAACCTCAGCGCAAAAAAAACTATCATTATGGGCAGGGTTTACAAAGAACGGGAATCTCCCGATGACTGTACATTTTAAAGAGGGTGGTGAGCTCCTCTACAAAGTTAACATACTGGTTTTATAGACCTGATTTAACATGTACAGTACCTTTTCCAAATTAGTCCTATAACAATTTTACTCTTTGCCCAAAATTAGGAGGTGTGTAAGGAACAAATTGGTATTTCACAATGCAAAAACTGTCAGATATTGTAGTCCTGCATAGAACGTGTTAACCTGGCCTCCGATTCTCACGCATGTAATGACTTTCATGTGCTTATTTTAATCTGTCTTTGAAGTTGCTCTCCTGTATGATCTAATGCCTTAACAGTTCATTAGCAGCAGTAATTGGTGTAAAACCTTAGTGAGTGCAGGCAAAAATACAGGAAACCCCATTCTGATACCAGCCATACCGCACACCAATAATATTGCTTATCATTTTTACTACGGATTTACAGTGGAGAAAAGGGGACCATAAGTAATTAGAGAAGGGGACCCTAAGTAATTAGAGAAGGCTCTTGGTGGGTCTGTAAAGTGCAGTGCCAACCTCCTTTTTTTTTTTTTTTTTTTTTTCTTCCTGTACTGCAATCTTTGTATCTCTGCATATAGAGGTTTTTAATGCTACCCATTCTAAACCCACTAAATCATTATACTTTAGTCATTCTTTAGAAGCAGAACCTTTCAGTTTCCAGAAGTGGCTATTGTTTTTTTTTTTTAATCCTGGATTTGTATTGTAAAGTGTGTGTTGGGTTTTTATGCTTAGATTTTAATTTTTTCTCTCTCTCTGTAGTGATGATCTCTTTTCCATGTCATGGTGCCCTGGGAAGACGCTTGTTGTCGGTGCATCGTATGTGGCTTTGGAGTGTGCCGGGTTTCTTGCCGGTATTGGGTTAGATGTCACAGTTATGGTCCGGTCAATTTTTCTCCGTGGCTTTGACCAAGAGATGGCAGAGAGAGCAGGAACGTACATGGAATCCCACGGTGTCAAATTCATCAAGAAGTTTGTACCCGTCTCGGTAAGAAACCTTTCAGCGTGACCATTTTAACATGAAACGGGGTTTTTGAAAGCTGGTTATAGGGTCATATGTCAAGGCAGACTTTGGAACGTTTGAGCAACCATGCTACACTCTGGGTTTCATGCCTTTTTTATAATGTGTATGAAGACCCGAATATTTACAACACAAAGTTAATCTTCTGTGTAGGTTTTGACTTCCTTGCTGGCAGTCTCTTCTGCTCTGCATTTCAGGCACCACCTTGAAACATGAGTTTTACTCTGTAACCCACACCGCTTAATATTGCTGTCTAATTTCTGGCAATGCTGTGTGCAGTGGTGTTCTTTGGTTGTTCTCTCTGAATAACTTTTGTCAGCTAATCTTTTAATCCATAGTAGGATTATAGTGTTACATTTTAATATCCAACTGACGGTTGAAGTCTCTTGCTGTCCGAAGTTCATTCTTTCATGGTAAGATCATTTTTAAATGCTGCTGTTTTTATAGGTGACCGTTTCTCAGTCTAGTATTGTAAGCGGCAGCACGAGACACGGCACAGTGAAAGGGGGCATGACTTGCAGCTTGTAACGCTGCTAGCGTGGTAATTGCTTCATTTACACAGGTCGAAAGGTTGGAGGAAGGTACACCTGGGAAGCTGAAAGTTGTAGCAAAGTCTACAGAAGGAGACCAGATAATTGAAGGGGAATACAATACCGTAAGTGTTGACATATAATTTACTGCAAATGGAAAAAACATACAATTTTTTAATTTTTTTTTTATATCCATGTGTCACGTCAGAATTGGCAAATGCAGCTCAACCCCCTTATAACGCTGTGCTTGGGGTCCAAAGAATCACATCGCGCTATAAGTGGATCGCGTTAGAAATAATGTACAATTGCATGCATTGTACAATAAAGTATTTAAGATACCAATAATCGTGTTGTAAAGTTTTCATAAATAGGAAAATTGGGAGCCACGCTTACATCGCGCTATAAGCGGATTCGCGTTGTAACGGATCGCGTTATAATGGTGTTGAGCTGTACTTCCAATTTAGCCTGTTTTACCTGGGCAGTGGTGAGAGTGGGTGGCACTGTAAAAGGACATGGTAGTGACAATTGTGAAAACCCCAGCATTGACTGGAGACTAAAGATCCCATATTACCATTGTACTGCCGCTTGCTTAGAACGAGGCGCTGCTGATCATACTGCACATTGCCGAGCTGCATAATTCATTTAGAGAGCGCAATGTGTTGAGTGACAGATACAATAATTAGTTTGGTCTTTACTTAATTATTTCTCTATCTATAAACTTGCTTTCACACAGGTTTTAATAGCTGTGGGGAGAGATGCATGCACCAGAAACATTGGCTTTGAGAAGATCGGTGTTAAGATTAATGAGAGGTGAGGTTTGATTTATTTATAAAGTGTTTTACCAGGAAGTAATACATTGAGATTTACCTCCTGTCTCGTCTTGTCCTACCTACTGAGATTGCAGAATAAAGCTTTCTTCTTGTCCCCCTTTCTGTTTTGTTTTTCAGTCTTGGTTAGATGCTTCGGTGTTAAGGAAAACAAGTGTGGGTATGAGCAAATCAACACGAACTGCTCATATTTTAGCTTCCAAAATACCTTGATGGTAACTCGGTCTGCTCTGTACTCAGAAGTTACATCTCTTCACTTTGGCTTAGAGCAGTGGTGTGCAAACTATTGGTGCTGCAATGCCTGCTCCCCTGGTGCTTGCGCCTTCCCCCCACCTTGTTTTCCGGTGTCAAATGAAGCTGCGGGGTCGTGTGATGTCTCGCTGTGACCCCGCGGCGTCCTTTGCCGCCGTGTTGCCATGGCGACGGGTCATGTGACATCTCGTTGGAAGGTCCCGTGGCGTCATTTGACGCTATGGTGACGCGTCGCCACACTTCTGAATCCCGGTAAGTTGAGTTGCAGAGGACTCCCGCGATTTCCCCCGGTATCAAATGCATTGGGGAAGAACGCGGAGCCTCTGCAACTGCCCATGCACCCCCCAGGAAAATCTTGTGCTCCCCAGTTTGCGCACCCCTGGCTTAAAGCCAACTGCAGTTCTCAAGGGCCAACAACAGGTCAGGTGCTCAGGATATCCCTGCTTCAGCACAGGTGGCTGATTGAACCACCTGTGCTGAAGCAGGGATATCCTGCGCACCTGACCTGTTGGTGGCCCTTGAGGACTAGGGTTGGTCCACTCCCAGTTTAGACATTCAAAATGTATATATTCTGAGTCTACCTATAATCCCACAAACTCAGCAACTCCAAATTAAAGAACCTACTATACCCCTTTAAATGCCATTACCAAGCTCTGTTCCTTATCGCTAGAAGGGTTTTCACCCTCGTTTTCATGCCCAAATTAAAACTTTCTAAAATGGTGACACGAGTAACCTTTTTGTTTGTTTTACCAACGCCAGAAATGGGAAAGTGCCGGTGAATGACGAGGAACAAACCAACGTGCCTCACATCTATGCTATCGGAGACATCTTGGATGGGAAGTTGGAGCTGACCCCGGTTGCAATTCAAGCCGGGCGGCTGTTGGCCAGGAGGCTGTACGCTGGCGCCACTGGGAAGGTACGTTGTCTGGTTGTGCACCTTGCGTATGCGCGCTGACTGAAGCTAGCTCCGTAGTGCCTCTTCATACTCGTCTTCTACTTTTTCAGTGCGATTACGTCAACGTTCCCACGACTGTGTTCACACCGATGGAATACGGCTGCTGTGGGCTTTCTGAGGAACGAGCCATTGAACTTCACGGGCTGGAAAACCTAGAGGTGTGTCCACACACTCCCTTGTTATTGTGCAGAAGTAGACAAATCTAGAGAGGCTCCGCCATTGGGATAAAGGTTAGATCAATAAAGATGGGGGACAAGAAGACTAAAGTCGTTTGCCCCTTGTATTCGTAGCCATTTACAATACAAAATGCCTTTTTAAGCCTCTGTCCTTATTGCAGTAGGGATCTTTTTCTTTAGGGGCTGCTTTGAGGGTAAACATATCTGAGTGGGACAAAGTAAAAATGGCTGCTTCCATATCTTTTGCTTGATCATAAACATCTGAATTTTAGCTGCTTTTATTTTGGGAAAATAAAGCATGACCGAGAAAAGATGAGCAATGGAAGAAGCCAGGAACAGCTCCATTACTGTGTGTTAAAGCCATTCTGAAATCTAAGCATTTACAGTAGTTGCAGAAATTGTGAAGAAGCCAAAACTGGGCCTTTCACTGTCTAATTATGGTTGGTTGTTCAACCTATATACAGAGTTTTTTTTTTTGCCTGTCGCTCACCAGTCAAATGGTTAAATGAACTTTCATGGTGCAGAGTGGAATAGATATACATATATACATATACTGGTCAGTCAGAGTACTGACAAAAAAAGAAACCACTATATTGCACTCTGAGAGCATAAGTAGGTTGGACAATTATCAGTAACCATATGCCAAAAAAATTTAAATTGTTTATTCGTATAATCAAAAATAATGAATATTGTGTTGCAGGGTATATACAAAGTGGGATTAAAACTCGGGTGTTGGGGCGTCGCTATCATGAGCAATACCTGACCCCTCCTAAGTCCAGTAGTACCACATGTCCTCAAAGGGTTAATATACCGTTATCTATTTAGATATCCATTAAAGGTATATTAACCCTTTGAGGATGTGCGGTACTACTGGGCTTAGGAGTCGGGTATTGCTTGTGATGGCGACGCCCCAACACCTGAGTTTTAATCCCACTTTGTATATAGCCTGCACCATATTCATTATTTTTGATTATACGAATAAACTATTTTTTAATTTTTTTTTCATCTTTGGCATATGAAGGGTTACTGACGCCCTGGACTATACATTGTCCAACCCACTTATGCTCTGAGTGCAATATAGTGGTTTCTTTTCTGGTCGCTACTCCGTGACTGACCAGTATCTGTATATATGTTTGTTCAACATTCAATTTTTATATATTTTTACCCTGTTTGACCACAGCAATACAAACGTGTCCAACTACAGATGGATCCAGATAAGTCGTGAATTGTTTATTAAAAGTAACTGCCAGATGCCCAGATTTAAGTATTGAGCAGGACATGGTCACCAGTTACATAAGTGTAACGTGTGTTTTTTGCAGGTTTACCACACTTTGTATTGGCCTCTTGAATGGACAGTCCCAAGTCGAGATAACAATACATGTTTTGCGAAGATAATCTGCAATAAACTCGATAACGTGAGTTACCCATGAAGCTTTGTCTCTACCCACCCCCCCTCTCTCAGCGTTGGTATGTGATGCTGCGCTCTCTCTATAACTGAAGCTTATAAATATTGACTTATTTGGGAGGGGAAAGAATATCATGCAATGCACCCATATCTGTCTCTCCTGCAGGGGCTCTCTTCACTGAACGTTCTTGTTTTAGGTTCGCATCATACTGCGTAATGTTCTGCAGCATTGTTGCTAATGTGCAGTGTTTGCTGCACGCAGGAGAAGTATGTTAGAATGTTTTAGGAATGTCCTTACTTTTTGTAACTCCTCGCTACTGACATAGACTTAAAGCCTACACAGTTTTAAAGTACACATTTGTCATACTTGCTGCAGTTTTCTGTTGCATTTCAAGTTGTTGCCGTTTCCTCTGTCAAAATAGACACCTGAACAAATGGTTTTGGAGGTATTGGGGTGCTGCTGCTAGAGGTTAAGGGGGTCTATTCAGTAGTGCCGATCAGGGCACTGTTGCACAAACTAATCGACTTAATTTCCCCCTGATCGGCACTATTACAGTTTTGTAAATAACCGCAAAGAGTTAACATGGCTGCTGCAATGCATAAATAAATAACAAACATTGCTGAATCTATTTCACAAAACTAGTTGAGATCAGAGAATCTGCTTTTAATTTTGTTCAGGAACGGGTCCTCGGTTTCCACATTCTTGGTCCTAATGCTGGTGAAATCACCCAGGGCTTTGGTGCTGCGATGAAATGCGGTCTGACCAAGGCGGTTCTTAATGAAACGATCGGCATACATCCTACGTGTGCAGAGGTAAGTCCTGGGACCTTGTTGCTTCAGACGGCGGCTACATCTGTAGTGCAGAGAATGCGCTACTCGTGCCTGGTGGCAATAAACTAAAGTATGTGTGTTCGTGTGTGTGCTCGCTCCACTGCTTCAAAAATACTGCTGGTGTTATTCATGCAAACATAGGCTGTAAATCTTTTTAAAATGAAAATAATTGGCATCATTGACCAATTTATTTACTTAGTAAAATAAGGGTTGTGTTTTTTTCTTCTTGGCAAAACAAAGGCTGCCTGTAACTCGCTACGTACCAATTGTGCTGACAATCTGCTGTTTTACCCTCTTGTACATTACAGCAAAGCTTTAACAAGCACATTTCTTTGAAGTATTATGGCAAACAGACTAGAACAGCACTTACAGGAAAAATGTATAGTTCAAAGTGTTCTAGTGGCGTGTGTGGTTAAACTGTGTTAAGGTAATTCAGCCAGTGAGGTCATGCATTGGTTTAAAGGGGCAGTCCTAGCTAGCAGGATATATTTGTGCAAAAAAGTGCGATTTTAGCCATGCAACTCCTTTTTATGCTTGGCTTAATATAGAAACTGTATCGCTTATACGTTTGCCTCTCAACACTACTGTGGTGGTGACAGATTTGTACATTTCTATTTCAATGATGCAATTTTGCAGAGGAATAAAAAAAAAAAACAATTTTGTAACCATGACCTCTGTGACATCACATTCCTAATTATTTTTTTTTTTTATTATTATACATTTTCAGGTATTCACTACCATGGATGTCACCAAATCTTCTGGAGGGGATATTACTCAAAAGGGTTGCTGAGGTTAGACCCTGCTGTTAAACTGTTTCCTGGATCTCTTCCTGTAGGAAGCCAACGTGTTTAAAAAATAAACTCAGGAAAAAGCACCAAATTTTCTTCACGTGGTGCCTACGTTTTGGTTAATCACAACGGAGAGTGTTTCCGGGACCACGGTTTACAGCAGGGTTACGGCCAAAATCTTGACTATCTTGGTTGAGCATTTTCTAAAGTGCTTAATTGAAGTCTCTGCTCGTTACCTCAAATTTGAGGAGAGTTCTGACTGATGAACCTGGCATAGTCGAGATCCCTTCAACATCTTTCAGTTTTTTTTTATTTACATGCACAAAACACCTGTGTGCTCTCTTCCTGCCAGTCTGCTGTATATTTTCTGTAATCTTCAGGTATGGTTTTTAGTTTGGCTGGACTGCAAGTCAATGCACGAACATGCCATTTCTGGGAATGTTGTGTCTAGTCCAGGGGTAGCCAACTCCAGTCGTCCTCAAGGGCCACCAACAGGGTTAGGTGTTCGGAACAGCCCTGCTTCAGCACAAGTGGCTCAGTCAACGACTGCACCGCTTGTGCTGAAGCAGGGATGTCCTGGACACCATATCAGTTTTTGGCCCTTGAGTTTGAGTAGAGTTTGCTACACCTGGTATAAGCTGCCCATGAATTTAACCTCTTCAGTGCCAGATGGGTTTGCAACATGCATGGCTGTCACCTTTTTGGCAATGAAAGTGTTTTTTGAAACTAGAGCGGTATCTGCCTTGTTCTATTATTTATCTGGGAACTTGTAACTGAGCTCATAGAATGTGTATAAGCACCATTGTGAGGGAGCACCAATGTCATTGTGTCATATCACCCCTAAATATTTAGAGTAAAATGTATTGCAAGGATCTTTATCTAGCGATTGCTTTGTAACTGCGTTAGTGTGCTACTTGTTTTTTTCCCCTCCTGCATTTGTACCCCAGGAAGGCTTGCTAAGCGATCTATTGCAGAATGTCAACCTTGACAATTGGAACAATGCTGTTTAAAATCTGCTGTACATTTAGCCTGCGCTAATTCTACATTCTTCTGTTTCTTTAAACATGCACTTGGAAAGGGTGTATTTTCTAACCATGTATAAAAACACATGCATTGCTTGGTAGCACCTCTGCCAACATGTGGCAAGCCATAGTTAAGAGATATTAGGTCTGTGAATATTCCGTCTTTCTTTGCTCCGCTGCATTGCGAAGTCAGAATGCTGACAGTCACCGTATCTATTGTCACCAGTGTATGTACAACCTGCTGTGTCGTAATGCAAATCTGTCTGCTCCAAACAGTGTTCAATAAATGACATTAACTTAACTTTTTACTGTCTCTTGTAATTAATGGAACCACAGGAAGCGGCAACATGAGCTTGTGGATCAAAAAAGGAGAACGTGTCGGCAATGTTTTTAGACGTGTGTGTGTGTGTGTGTGTGTGTGTGTGTGTGTGTGTGTGTGTGTGTGTGTCTAATCTACTCCAAAATTACTCATTTGTGCTTGGTATCATCTAGTTCTCCAAATTAGTAGATTAGTCTAGGCCAGGGGTGGTCAGGTTTTCAGTATATCTCTGCTTCAGAAAGACACAGATATATGATCACAAAAGCCCCTAGTAACTGCACTCAATGCTTGAGTGCAGTTACTAGGGGCTTTTGTGATCTTTTTTATGATCATTTATCTGTGTCTTTGCTACCCCTTCCCTTATGCACCAAGTAGTTTTCTGTTTTGTCTGGTGAGCGACGTGTATCTGTGTGTTATATATATACCTCTGCTTCAGCACAGGTGGCAATTTGACTGAGCCACCTGTGCTGAAGCAGGGAAATATCCTAACTGTGGGATAACCCTGTGGATGAACATATATATAAACAATACACTGATGTAATAAAACAAAAGCACTTTACTGTAGATATATGAACAATAATAAACAATGACACTACTACTGTAACACTAGGGCCATGCAGGGCTGCAACCCCTCACCGTGCCTTCCCAACACACTGTCCACACCCCTGCGGGGTTACTCCAATGTACTGAGGTGCTCCTGGCACCGTACTATCCCAATGTCCACGGAACCAACCACCCACCCGTGTGAGACAGCGCTGCCCCACTAGCCCGTGTATATATAGTTGGTGCACTTTGGTGAGATGAGGTGCCTGCCGGGTGCTCCAGCACCCGGGCGCACCGACAGAAAGGAAGACGGGATCCGCTGATCCAGCGTTGGCGTCTGGAGGAGACGCTGCCACACAAATAATAATAGGATAAGCGTGGTGGTCTGAGCAAAAGTCGGTTTATGCTGAAGCGTTGGCCTGCATGATGTCATTTCAAGTTTTTCTCCCTACTCGTCTAAATCCTGTGATTTGAAGTGCCTGTCCCTGCATACGTGTTATTGTACACACACACACACGCGCTAATTGGAATCGGTCTTTAAGACACACTTGTGTTTCAGACTCTGCCAGGGGTCCCAGCAATTCCATGGCCATTCCCACTGCCAAAGTGATCAGAGCATTTGCTTTATGCCTTTCATTGAATTACCTTTATAACTCGGATCCAAATCCCACCGTGGCTGCAACCAGTTGAAAAATAATGAATTAGTTTGTCAACGGTGTTTGCTTTATTGTGGCTGATTTGAGGTCATTCTTATCGGCCGATCCATGTAATGATCTGAACCCGGTGCAGTCTGTTCCTGCGGCCGAGGAATTAACGTTACCTCTGCCGGACCGACCTACAGTACCCTACATGCAAATATGCTGCAGTCCAACCTTGCCGTTGGGCAGAAGGGACAAGTAAATAACTTGTCGGCACAGGTGAAAGGGTAGACTTGTAATCGAGGTGATAACGTGTTTTGAGATATGCTCTCTGTGCCCTAGTTTGCTTCCCCCCCCCCCCCCCCCCTCTGCATCAGCTACAGACGCACCTTGTGAGAATCTTCTGTGCAGCGATTCCTGGGAAAGGGCGTGTATGCCAAGATCACCTAGTGGAATATGTGCTGATATCATTCTGCCAGAACCACAAATCAGCGTGAGCTTGCAGTTGTTTGAGGTGAAAGGGTTGTTCTGTACCATGGATGACCCCTCTAATCTTAGTGGAGCATTAACTCCGTACTAACTGATAAAATAAATCAATTAGTCGTTCAATGGCACGCAAAAAAAAAAAATACATTTTTCTTGTAAAGAGTACTGTGTGATAACTCCTTTAAAATGTATGTACAGTCACATGAGCAACATAATATATTAAGGTGGAAACATTTGCACCATAACACCACTACTATCTTTTGACTGTTTTACTTTTTTCTTGCTGCAGTGTTGCATATTTAAGGCACAAAAAGCACAACTGCTGCTCTTAAATATCAAAATATTCGGTGGTTGTTAATATTGGAGGAAAATATTAGTAGTGGTCACGCGCCAAATACACAGCCGGTGGCTGATGCCGAGGGGGGGTGGGAGGAGGGGGGAAGAGAAGAGTTTGCGCACCCTTGTCTTAAGCGATCCAAATGCATAGCGACCACACACCGCTTCCCAAAATATGTAGTAGATTTATATATTTATTTGTATAGCACCATCCGTGTATATAGCGCTTTGCAGTAGAAATAGAGGCAAAAACACATGAGATGTAATACATAATGAGAATAATCTCTTCAAACAGAAAATTTAGTATCTGGCTTACAGTCTAAACTCAGGCAGTGGGATGGCGGTACTGTAAGTGTATATGCAACTATGTCAGTACATTGCTGCAATGCTACATTAGAGATAGAGGTTTGATCAGTTTCCGATTTCCAGCAGTGAGCAGGATATTAAGCTGCAATCGCTAACCCCTTTCACAAGCCCTGGTTGCAACAAGCGCACAAAGCCTGTCACAACGTGCTGAGAACACATTGCCTTTAGCATCTTTCCATCCTAATGCCACATTTCTGTGGCATGCTGTAGCAATGCAAATTTAACGGCGGGGGATTAAAAAATGGCTGCAACGCATTGCAGCAGTGAAAGGTTTAACTCCGCCCAGGCACCATCTACCATTCACCCGTTCGGCAAAACAGGTTTTTCCTCCCGAGTTGAGCGCTGTTTACAAACTGGCTGCAGATGGTTTGTGCCGTTGCTGTGTATTGTAATATCCCGTCTACTTCCTGCATCCTAGCCAAATGTTGCAAGTATTCCTAATTGTGTTTCACAACCGTCATTTACTGTACCCAGCCCTTTTCAAGGCTCCACTTCATTAACCCTCGCAAGATAATACTTTGGGCACTAAAAAAAAGGAATGTTCTAAGTTTTCTAATATATTAAAAAAATAAACCTTTTGGAGACCTGAGAAAGTAGTATGCACAGGTAGTGTAGATATTGCTACACGGTAACGAAACCGGCCTCACACACCTTTCACAAAGCATATGGCTAGCTCCGTGGCTGATACTATACATCTCATGCACTGACCAGAACACCCTCCTGTCTATGTAAGTTATCCCCATTTCCCACTAAGGCTGGGGCCATAGAGGGGGGGAGCAGTGCTGACGCTGAGGCTCGCCTGCTGAAGCTGTGCGATTTCATGCACATGCAGGCGAGCCAGCGGGCGCGATCGGGAGGTGGGGGGAGGCGGGGCAGTGATGTAGCTGGGCCAATCGCCCGCGACGCACTGACGACAACGTCACGGCGCCGTGATGTTGACGCTGCTTCGCGCTGATTGGATGTTTTCAGCCGACAGCGCGCTGAAAAACAGCTTGGCTGTCAGCTGAAAAATCCAACTCCTCAGCACGCCTTCGGACGCTCGCGTGAGCCCCCTCTAAAGACATCCTCATTGAGGATGCAGGGGCTCAGCGCGGAGCATCCGCACGGCTCAGCACGGCTTGTCCTTCTATGGACGCAGCCTTAGATTGTAAGCTCTTTGAGGCAGGGACTCCTATTCTTTTATGTCTCAAGCGCTTATTCCAATTATGTGTTTATATATCAGGGCCGGTTTTAGAATATGGGCGCCTCCCTGCAGCGTCATAACACGATTCCATGGCAACGAGATGCCATTTGATGTAATGGCAATGCATCGCCACGTGACGTGGAACCTTGCTCTCCCCATGCAACCCCAAATGTAATTGTTTTGGAACAGAGAGCGGGGCCTCTGTAACTGTTGCACTGGCCGTCCCAAAATTTGCCGCCCTAGACCTAGCAGGCATATGCCTAAATACGGGCCTGGTTACATTATTATGTCACGTGTATTACTGCTGCGAAGCGCGATGTACATGGATAGCGCTATATAAATACAGATATACACACTGCGCTTTCTAAAAAAAAAAATATATATATATTAATTAAATATTAATTTATACAAACATTTGCACACATTGATACATCATTTTGTACAGAAAGTTGCACACAAACCACAAGAGAAAAATAAATGCATCATTTTGCAATATTAATTTTTGGGGTAACCAATTATGCAATTGTATTGTAACATGTTTGCAAAATGTGCTGTATGATATTAATCTCTTTGCTTTTTGTAGGTTTTCATTTTGATTGCTCCAGTGTGTGCAAAACTGTGCTGAATCTCGTTTTAGTGTGATATGTACACTTTTGAATACTTTATTCCAATAAAAATTCAGTGTCATTTCAAGCAGCAATGCTACATTCCCCATTATTTAATGTTTTTCTTATTTGTATATGTAAAGCATGTGGCAAACGTTTGATGCTCCTGTTATAAATCTGTAAAAATCCTGATTGTGTGCCTAACTAAATGGCCGCCTTCTAACGGCAGTCAGTGAAATGCTGCAGCTGATATGTAACATATTACTAAGTGTGACACATTGTTGCAGCTTTCAGAGTAATGGACTGTCTGCTGTTTGGAACACAGCAACTGATCTGTGATACTTTGTTGCCAAAAAGCACAGCTCAAATGTGTGTGTGAGAGATGTTTGAAAAGAAAGGGATATGATTTTCTAAATGGTTGCTATAGCAACCAAAGGATGATCAGTACATAAAAACAAATAATTAAAAATGGCATTAGAAGTAAAAAAACAAAACAGTTATTTAACACTACAGAACTATTTATAAAAAAAATAAATAAGATTTTTCACATTTTTGCGGCTTTCAGTTACCCTTCCCAAAATGTTGCTGTTTTGATTTAGCATTAAGGATAAATTCTGCAATGTGAAATGGATGTGCAATCAATCATACGTGCACAGATATTTGACATGGAATTGGTTGGTTCAACATCCGACGGCTTTGCAGGACTTTGGCTTAAACCGCTGCATCTCCTTCGGGCGCCACGATTAGAGTGTAAGCTGTTCAGGGTAAATAGTTTTTATTCTGTCACTTCTCTTTGCTGTGCTCGGCGCTCTGATCTATGCCAGGTGTTAAAGCAACGTTCATTCACTGCTTTCTCGCCGGGCCTCAAAGGATGACTGCATATAGTATTTGTATTCTTTTTAAGGGAGCTTTGTCATGGGATGTGGGATACCTTTTGAATGGGTCAACAACATACAAAATAATAATTATTAATGCTACAAAATAGAGGCGGATGTGTTACCCTGTATCAGCGAGAACATTACATTGCACCAATGCTGAGATGAGGGGATGTACATCAATTTTTGGGCATTATGATGTCATCATGTGTGACATCACGGCTGGCCAGCAAGCCTGCCAAATGCTCAGGTGGTCTGCACTCGGCACTCTTCAATCGCCGACATTATGCGGCGTTAGATTACGCAGGCTGCGCTGGCGGGGCCGCTCCGCACATCTCACGGAAATGTGGCGGTAATTCCTGTCCGCTTGGAAGAAGCTCACGTACAATCCAGCGCGCTTCCTACCCCAGGTAAAACGGGCGGCAGTCCTGGTGCGGGGGAAAGTATGTCTTAAAGGCACGATGCTTTTGAAGCAGGATCACTGTAGAAAGCATGAAACACGCCTATTAACCCCTTCACTGCCGACGGGATCAGCCACGCATTGGTGATATCAAAAATGTTTTACTTTTACTCTTATTATTTTTTGATGTCTTCGCACCAATTTAACAAAAAGAAACTGAAAAAAAAGTCACTGTGTTTTTTTAACTAATTAAACAAAGTTGTGTGTGCTGAGCACGCACATTGTAAGTGAAACGTCTTCGTGTTTTCTCACGGAAATTGTATTTGCGATGGTGATGTTTTTAATTTAATGATTGAGATTTGAGAGTATCATTTATTTGACTTATTTCTGTGTTGAAATTTCCATACTATCACTTCGAATACATGATATCATTGACTTGTGATAACTAAAGTAAGATTACATATCTTTTGGATTGTAAGGTATCTTAATGCCGTTACTCTGAAAGGTCTTTCATTCAATGTAAATGATGAAAATCAAAACACAATTTCAGTGACAAAATCCAAAGAAGTTTGTGTTAGAACGTGTGTGCTCAGCACAAACCCCCTTTTTTTATTTTTTATAATCATTACTTACTATATTATATAAATGTATATACATTTAATGATTTATATGTTTACACAACTTGCATGTTTTGCACTTCTGTCTTTTTTTTTATTATATATGGTACATTTGTAACATTTTTGCTATTTGCACTTCTATATTTGTACTCACTTGGAATTCCTCTAGTAACAGTGGTGTGTGTGTGTGTCTCCCTGGCCTCTTCAGTGTGTTTTCCCTCTTCAGCGCCTGCCCGGCGTCGACTGACATCTTGTGCGCATGCGCAGAGTACGACGGCCGATTCGGCGCATGCGTGGTGGACAATATCGGCTTCTGCGCGTGCGTGGTGCAGCCTGGAACTTTGAGGTATGTGCATGCGCGCGCCCCGCGCCCATCTGTAGCGTGACATCACTTCCGTCACGCTTTTTCATTACAACACAAGTGATTTTTCCTATCAAAACTCTGTCGGTGCCAGCAAAGAAGTTTCACTTTAAAAAGAACCCTCATTTCATTCTTTTCTCACCCAGTTTCTTTGCCACTAATTATATGTTGGGGATGGGGGGATTTTTTCCACACTGTTGTCATAGTGTTTCCATTCATGTGTTTTTACATAATTAGCTGAATTTCCTTTGAAACACATGCTTGTTTTCCCTACGGTGGGATATGACAAAATGTGCTGTAAACCTCGCCTGCTGTAATTATTACTCAAAGCCGAGCCTCTCCAGGGAGAAGCCTTGTACAGCCCCTCTCCGGCTTCCAACGCATCCATCCAGGGATTGCTATTTACAGATCTTCTCATTCCGAAGACATCGGGTGACTTATTTATTTCACCTTCCCACTGCCGGAGAGAATCCTGCAGTGTTTACCACCCCCACCCTCCTCCTGTCGGAGTATTAGGATTAATAATAAGGTGCATTACGGGATTTGTATGGAAAACAAGAACAGAGAGAAAGAGAGAGCCCCTAATTGTGTGCACTCCATATTCTAGGCAGTGTGGGGAGATGGCAGGTATTAAAACATCACTTTTAATTGTAAAGTTAGAATGTGGGGGTAATAAAACGAACATGAATAAAACCGGTAACGAGGTCCGCTGCAGGAGGAACGTATGTTACGTAACTATGACAATCCTATAGTAGTAATGGCTAAAAACAAAAAACACCTTTACCCACTGGTATAGCAACCAGAGTTTTGGTTTACCGACTTGCGGTGCCTGCCCGAGTCCATTTGCGGGGTGGGGGTCCTCCTGCCGGGCCCTTTGACTCTGCCGCCCGCACGGTTATCAATTATATTACCAGCACCTAATATTGCTAGTCACTGTCCTTTTAACGTAACATCCACTGTGATGCTAAACTAGGCATGTTGGTAGTTATTGATTTGGCATAGGATAATTACATGTCTTGTCCCCCTTCCCTAGCAGTATTCATTACTATGTGAGTTAAAACCAAGGTTAAAAAAAAAAAAAAAAAAAATATATATATATATATATATATATATAGCCATTACTAGTATAAGATTGGCATAGTTACTTAACGTACGTTCCTCCTGCAGCGGGTCTCGTTACCGGTTTTATTACCCTCACATTCTAACTCAGGGGTGTGCAAACGATTGGTGCTACCCTCCCTGTGCTCGCGCCCCCCTTACATTGTTTTCCGGCGTCAAATGACACCGTGGGGTCATGTGCGTCATGCCGTGACGCCGCTTTGCAATGGCGATGCGTCACCACGCTTCTGAATCCCGGTGATTTGAGAGTTGCAGAGGCCTCACGCGATCCCCGGCATTAAATGAAATGCATTGGTGAAGAGCGCGGGACCTCTGCTACCGCCCGCGCCCCCCCCCCCCCCCAGGAAAATCTTGCGCCCCCCACTTTGTGCACCCTTGTTCTAACTTTACAATTAAATGTGATGTTTTAATATTGGTCATCTCTCAACACTGCCTGTAATATTGAGTGCATACAATTAAGGGCTTTCTACCTGTTCTTGATTTCTCTGATTGTATCACACACATTGTATCAAATCCTGTATTACACACAAAATTCTCCTTACGTTAAAGGCTCTGCACTTGCCCCTCCTTAGATCTCAGCCCTAATTTCTCACTACACACCATCCCGACTCTGGCTTTCTGCTCAATAATCTCTTCTCTCTACCCCCTTTGTATCTAAAGCACTCTCCCGCCTTAAACGTTTCTCACTCACTGCCCCACACCCCTGGATTGCCCTTCCCCTCAATATCCGACAGGCGCCCTCTCTCTCCATCTTTAAGATCCATCTTATAACACAGCGGTGTGCAAACTGGGGGGGGTCCGAGACTTTTCTGGGGGGGCGCGGAGTTTACAAAGGCCCCGCACTGAGAGCGCGAGGCTTCTGTAAACTGACCAGGCTCTGGTCACACGTCTCTATGACAACGCGGGGTCACATGACGCCCGTTGCCATGGAGACGTGACGTCAAATGACGCCGCAGGTCACGTGACGTCGCATGACTGCAGCATCATTTGACGCAAGGGGAGCGCGAAGGAGGGAGCAAATGGGGGGGGCGCAGGCGCGGGGAGTTTGCACACCTCCGTAACAAAGCATTTGGATAGCTCTATTGGCTGATGCTATACACCTCATACATCGACCTTGCCCCTTGCAGACGCATTTACCAGAACACCCTCCTACTGTCTCTGTACGTTCTTACTACTTATCACTTCGATTGTAAGCTCTTCGGGGCAGGGACTCCTTTCCCTAATGTTACTTTTATGTCTCAAGAGCTTATTCCTATTATGTTATATTATTACATAATATATTACTGCTGTGAAGCGCTATGTATATAGATGGCGCTATATAAATAAAGGTATACGGTACATACATACACTGTGGGCTCCTTGAGTAGTTTCCTGCTTCTGAGAAATATTGACGTCCAACTATATTTCTGTGACTGACAGATAGAAATGACTGTGCTTCTAAAACTGCTGTACACGTTTCATATCATCTTGATATAAGTTTCTAACGAGTCTGTAGTGTATACTCCAGGAGTGGCCAACAGGTCAGGTTTTAAGGATACCCCTGCTTCAGCACAGGTGGCTCAATCAGTGCTGAAGCAGGGATATCCTTAAAACCTGACCTGTTGGTGGCCCTTGAGGACCGGAGCTGACCACTCCTGCTATACTCCAGATGCACAGCTTTGGACCCACATTTGAAAGACTCTTAGGTATATTTGCAACTATAAAACCGTTGCTGCAATGTCCTAACCATGTTCACTTCAAGCAATGCTCTTATATTTGATGTATTCCATCCTTTCTGTTTGCCAATGATTGTGTTCACTTGTTTAGTGTTTATCTCCAGATTTTGCTGGTTGTCTCTCGAGTACCCGGCCACGGATACAAATTGATACATTCTCAGTTAAATGACTACAGATATGAATACAGACACGCTCATTTTCTGTTGATGGGAATTGGCAAGTCTGACTCCATTTTGCTTTGTGATATTGCAATAACAGAAGAGAAGCTCGTGACATTTCAAAGTTGTTTTTTTTTTTCCCCAGTCTATAATTTCTGCTTTGTTAATCCTCATAAAGGGCCTTTCTTTGTCCAAACCGCAGCCGGCCAGCCAGTTTGCTGCGTGTGCTGTGTATGGTGTCAGATGTTTAGGCTGCGTCTGCATGGGGTGTCCTTAAAGGATCCCGGCTGGATGAGATCAGTCTGTTACTGGACATTAAGCTTCGCTGTCCTGAGTGAGCAGAAGTTTACTTAAAATAAGAAATAACTCTCACAGAAACACGCTGCTCTGAGTTTTGCGGCACTATATGTATTTTTTTTAGTAAACATGTAAATAAATACATTTATAAAGAGTAGGATTAGGGGAAAAAAATCCAATAACAACACTGGATATTTATTTTAGAGCTTTCTTCATTTTCCGGAAGCCGTTATGTGTCCAATCCGAGGTTTGTATCTGAACCTTTTATCGTTCTCTTTTTAGCAGGAAGACAAACTAAAGGCCAAACAGAAGAGAATGTGAGTACATTTCACTGCTTACATATGGCAGCAATTCATCTGTCATTTACACCCTCCCGGGAGGGGGGGGGGGGGGAGGGGATTTATTAAAGCAATCATAGGAGTTATAGGGAGCGGTTATATGCAGCAATAGGAGGAGTTATAGGGAGCGGTTATATGGAGTAATAGGAAGAGTTATAGGGAGCGGTTATATGCAGCAATAGGAGGAGTTATAGGGAGCGGTTATATGCAGCAATAGGAGGAGTTATAGGGAGCGGTTATATGCAGCAATAGGAGGAGTTATAGGGAGCGGTTATATGCAGCAATAGGAGGAGTTATAGGGAGCGGTTATATGGAGTTATAGGAAGAGTTATAGGGCGCGGTTACATGGGACAATAGGAGGAGTTATCCAGGGGTCCTCTAAGGAGGGGTGTGTGAAGCACAGCAATCCAGGGTAAGCAGGGAGAACAGCACACCAGCAGTAAAAATGAATACATTTATTGCAGAGTGAACAAGGGAGACATTCAAAAATAGGGCAAAAAAAGCAACTCTGACGCGTTATAGGGAGCGGTTATATGGGGCAATAGGAGGAGTTATAGGGAGCAGTTATATGGGGCAATAGGAGGAGTTATAGGGAGCAGTTATATGGGGCAATAGGAGGAGTTATAGGGAGCGGTTATATGGGGCAATAGGAGGAGTTATAGGGAGCGGTTATATGGGGCAATAGGAGGAGTTATAGGGAGCGGTTATATGGGGCAATAGGAGGAGTTATAGGGAGCGGTTATATGGGGCAATAGGAGGAGTTATAGGGAGCGGTTATATGGGGCAATAGGAGGAGTTATAGGGAGCAGGTGGAGGTTGAAACTGACATAAAGTAACCTGTTTTAGAGATTGACATTGCTGGCAGAGAGAAAAAAGGAAATATATATATATATAGTTCCTAACATTTCACAGATCCTAAAGGGCGGAATGATAAATGTAACACTGACCTTGTTTTAAGGGCGATGACTGAGAAGAAGCCCGCGCCCGCACAAAGTGGGGTGTATGTCCGAGGGCCCAGGGACTGGATAGTCCGAGGTCTGCAGAGGTACGCGAAAAAATGTAACCCCTTGTGTGCTGGAGGGGCCTGCGATGCTTAACTCAGCAACGTGCTATGTGTGTGCCTGTACAGCCATGGACACGTGATGTACACGTGCTGTGTGTGTGCCTGTACAGCCATGGACACGTGATGTACACGTGCTGTGTGTGTGCCTGTACAGCCATGGACACGTGATGTACACGTGCTGTGTGTGTGCCTGTACAGCCATGGACACGTGATGTACACGTGCTGTGTGTGTGCCTGTACAGCCATGGGCACGTGATGTACACGTGCTGTGTGTGTGCCTGTACAGCCATGGACACGTGATGTACACGTGCTGTGTGTGTGCCTGTACAGCCATGGACACGTGATGTACACGTGCTGTGTGTGTGCCTGTACAGCCATGGACACGTGATGTACACGTGCTGTGTGTGTGCCTGTACAGCCATGGACACGTGATGTACACGTGCTGTGTGTGTGCCTGTACAGCCATGGACACGTGATGTACACGTGCTGTGTGTGTCCGTACAGCCATGGACACGTGATGTACACGTGCTGTGTGTGTCCGTACAGCCATGGACACGTGATGTACACGTGCTGTGTGTTATGGAGTTCGGGGGAAAGAGGAACATGCCAGGGAGGGCTTGTGAGTGTTTGGGATTTTGGGGGAGCCACTGGTGGCGTAATTAATGCACTTTTATCATAGTATAAAGGGCGATAGAGCCACGGTTGCCCCCACTCCGGATTTGACCCGGCGACTACGCGTTTCGCTAACCAATCTCTGGGCTGCGGGTGTACAGTGGAAATCTCCGGGGGTGATGGAGGGCAGCCAGAGCGGCGCAGGGCGGCAGGCAGAAGTGTTGGGCGGCCGGGGAGGGCGCGCCGCAGCGGTCTGACCCCGAAGTCTTCACTGACTTCTCGGGCGGCATCTCCCCCTGCATGGTCCCGTCAAAATGGCGTCGCATTGCCATGACGACGTGACACCACGACGTACCATTGTCATGGTAAGGCAACACCATTTGACGTCGTGCAGCCATTTTGACGGGACCATGCAGGGGGAGATGCCGCCGCCGCCACCGCCAGGGAAGGTAAGACAGTTAAATATATCAATTAAAAACAAATTTAAAAAAAATCTGGGTTATTATTCAGCAGAAGGGGGTAACCCTGGATACAGCCAATTTAAATATCTATTTCTTTAACCCTTTTGCTGCCAGGGGAGATGTGTTGCGGAGAGAACAGGTGGGATAGTAGCTATGTATTCTATATAAAGTGCATATAGTGTGTGTTGTGGTATACTTCTGCTGTGTAGGCCTGAGTTTGAAAATCAAAACTGTGTTTATGATTTACATGCCGTTAAAGATGTTAAATGGCTGAGTGCTTTCGCTGTGTACAGCTCTGATGATGCATATTGCTAGGTGGGGCAGCACCTTTTAACATTTCATTTCTTCTGCTCAGCACCCTATCAGCGCCCGGGAAGGAGAAGCTGAGGTGTTATAAACGCTCCAGGAGTGGAGATGACTTGAGAAACAAAGGAGAAACCCAGACACTGCCCAGGCACTGGAGCTGCAGTCACGCAGTGTCCACCGTGCAGAGTGAGTCAGACATACCGGCACTGCTACACGTGCAGGGAGACCGGCACTACTACACATGCAGGGAGACCGGCACTGTTACACACGCAGAGAGACCGGCACTGCTACACATGCAGGGAGACCGGCACTGCTACACATGCAGGGAGACCGGCACTGCTACACATGCAGGGACACAGGCACTGCTACACGCGCAGGGAGACCGGCACTGCTACACATGCAGGGACACAGGCACTGCTACACATGCAGGGAGACTGGCACTGCTACACATGCAGGGAGACTGGCACTGCTACACGCGCAGGGACACAGGCACTGCTACACGCGCAGGGAGACCGGCACTGCTACACATGTAGGGAGACAGGCACTGTTACACACGCAGGGAGACCGGCACTACTACACACGCAGGGAGACAGGCACTGTTACACACGCAGGGAGACCGGCACTGCTACACGCGCAGGGACACAGGCACTGCTACACACGCAGGGAGACAGGCACTGCTACACACGCAGGGAGACAGGCACTGCTACACACGCAGGGAGACAGGCACTGCTACACGCACAGGGAGACAGGCACTGCTACACGCGCAGGGAGACCGGCACTGCTACACGCGCAGGGAGACCGGCACTGCTACACACGCAGGGAGACCGGCACTGCTACACACGCAGGGAGACAGGCACTGCTACACACGCAGGGAGACAGGCACTGCTACACACGCAGGGAGACAGGCACTGCTACACACGCAGGGAGACTGGCACTGCTACACACTCAGGGAGACAGGCACTGCTACACGCGCAGGGAGACTGGCACTATTACACGCGCAGGGAGACAGGCACTGCTACACACGCAGGGAGACAGGCACTGCTACACACGCAGGGAGACTGGCACTGCTACACACGCAGGGAGACTGGCACTGCTACACGCGCAGGGAGACAGGCACTGCTACACACGCAGGGAGACCGGCACTGCTACACACTCAGGGAGACAGGCACTGCTACACACGCACGGAGACAGGCACTGCTACACGCGCAGGGAGACAGGCACTTCTACACACTCAGGGAGACAGGCACTGCTACACACGCACGGAGACAGGCACTGCTACACGCGCAGGGAGACAGGCACTGCTTCACACGCAGGGAGACCGGCACTGCTACACACGCAGGGAGACCGGCACTGCTACACACTCAGGGAGACAGGCACTGCTACACACGCAGGGAGACCGGCACTGCTACACGCGCAGGGAGACAGGCACTGCTACACACGCAGGGAGACAGGCACTGCTACACGCGCAGGGAGACAGGCACTGCTACACGCGCAGGGAGACAGGCACTGCTACACGCGCAGGGAGACAGGCACTGCTACACGCGCAGGGAGACTGGCACTGCTACACACGCAGGGAGACTGGCACTGCTACACACGCAGGGAGACAGGCACTGCTACACATGCAGGGAGACAGGTACTGCTACACACGCAGGGAGACAGGCACTGCTACACACGCAGAGAGACAGGCACTGCTACATACGCAGGGACACAGGCACTGCTACACGCGCAGGGACACAGGCACTGCTACACGCGCAGGGACACAGGCACTGCTACACACGCAGGGACACAGGTACTGCTACACACGCAGGGAGACCGGCACTGCTACACACGCAGGGAGACAGGCACTTCTACACACGCAGGGAGACAGGCACTGCTACACACGCAGGGAGACAGGCACTGCTACACACGCAGGGAGACTGGCACTGCTACACACGCAGGGAGACAGGCACTGCTACACATGCAGGGAGACAGGTACTGCTACACACGCAGGGAGACAGGTACTGCTACACACGCAGAGAGACAGGCACTGCTACATACGCAGGGACACAGGCACTGCTACACGCCCAGGGACACTGGCACTGCTACACACGCAGGGAGACCGGCACTGCTACACACGCAGGGAGACCGGCACTGCTACACGCGCAGGGACACAGGCACTGCTACAGGAGACAGGCACTGCTACATGCGCAGGGAGACTGGCACTGCTACATACGCAGGGAGACCGGCACTGCTACACACGCAAGGAGACAGGCACTGCTACACATTCAGGGAGACCGGCACTGCTACACATGCAGGGAGACTGGCACTGCTACACACGCAGGGAGACAGGCACTGCTACACATGCAGGGAGACAGGTACTGCTACACACGCAGGGAGACAGGTACTGCTACACACGCAGAGAGACAGGCACTGCTACATACGCAGGGACACAGGCACTGCTACACGCGCAGGGAGACAGGCACTGCTACATGCGCAGGGACACAGGCACTGCTACACACGCAGGGAGACCGGCACTGCTACACACGCAAGGAGACAGGCACTGCTACACATTCAGGGAGACCGGCACTGCTACACATGCAGGGAGACTGGCACTGCTACACACGCAGGGAGACAGGTACTGCTACACATGCAGGGAGACAGGTACTGCTACACACGCAGGGAGACAGGTACTGCTACACACGCAGAGAGACAGGCACTTCTACATACGCAGGGACACAGGCACTGCTACACACGCAGGGAGACAGGCACTGCTACACACGCAGGGACACAGGTACTGCTACACACGCAGGGACACAGGCACTGCTACACGCGCAGGGACACAGGCACTGCTACAGGAGACAGGCACTGCTACATGCGCAGGGAGACTGGCACTGCTACACACGCAGGGAGACCGGCACTGCTACATACGCAAGGAGACAGGCACTGCTACACATTCAGGGAGACCGGCACTGCTACACATGCAGGGAGACCGGCACTGCTACACACGCAGGGAGACCGGCACTGCTACACACGCAGGGAGACCGGCACTGCTACACGGGCAGGGACACAGGCACTGCTACACGCGCAGGGAGACCGGCACTGCTACACATGCAGGGAGACCGGCACTCCTACACGCGCAGGGACACAGGCACTGCTACACACTCAGGGAGACAGGCACTGCTACACGCGCAGGGAGACAGGCACTGCTACACGCGCAGGGAGACCGGCACTGCTACACGCGCAGGGACACAGGCACTGCTACATGCGCAGGGAGACAGGCACTGCTACACACGCAGGGAGACAGGCACTGCTACACGCGCAGGGAGACAGGCACTGCTACACGCGCAGGGAGACAGGCACTACTACACGCGCAGGGAGACAGGCACTGCTACACACGCAGGGAGACAGGCACTGCTACACGCGCAGGGAGACCGGCACTGCTACACACGCAGGGAGACCGGCACTGCTACACACGCAGGGAGACAGGCACTGCTACACACGCAGGGAGACCGGCACTGCTACACACGCAGGGAGACAGGCACTGCTACACACGCAGGGAGACCGGCACTGCTACACACGCAGGGAGACTGGCACTTCTACACACGCAGGGAGACAGGCACTGCTACACGCGCAGGGAGACAGGCACTGCTACACGCGCAGGGAGACCGGCACTGCTACACGCGCAGGGAGACCGGCACTGCTACACGCGCAGGGAGACAGGCACTGCTACACGCGCAGGGAGACCGGCACTGCTACACGCGCAGGGAGACCGGCACTGCTACACGCGCAGGGAGACCGGCACTGCTACACGCGCAGGGAGACCGGCACTGCTACACGCGCAGGGAGACCGGCACTGCTACACGCGCAGGGAGACCGGCACTGCTACACGCGCAGGGAGACCGGCACTGCTACACGCGCAGGGAGACCGGCACTGCTACACGCGCAGGGAGACCGGCACTGCTACACGCGCAGGGAGACCGGCACTGCTACACGCGCAGGGAGACCGGCACTGCTACACGCGCAGGGAGACCGGCACTGCTACACGCGCAGGGAGACAGGCACTGCTACACACGCAGGGAGACCGGCACTGCTACACATGCAGGGAGACAGGCACTTCTACACACTCAGGGAGACAGGCACTACTACACATGCAGGGAGACAGGCACTGCTACACACGCAGGGAGACCGGCACTGCTACACGCGCAGGGAGACAGGCACTGCTACACGCGCAGGGAGACAGGCACTGCTACACACGCAGGGAGACTGGCACTGCTACACACGCAGGGAGACTGGCACTGCTACACATGCAGGGAGACCGGCACAGCTACACACGCAGGGACACAGGCACTGCTACACACGCAGGGAGACCGGCACTGCTACACACGCAGGGAGACAGGCACTGCTACACATGCAGGGAGACAGGCACTGCTACACATGCAGGGAGACAGGCAGAGAGTCAGAGAGTAATACACAGGCAGGCAAAAACAGAAAGATGGGAGACAGACTGACAGGCACATACATGCAGACAGACTGACAGGCACATGCATGCAGACAGACAGGCACATGCATGCAGACAGACAGGCACATGCATGCAGACAGACAGGCACATGCATGCAGACAGACAGGCACATGCATGCAGACAGACAGGCACATGCATGCAGACAGACAGGCACATGCATGCAGACAGACAGGCACATGCATGCAGACAGACAGGCACATGCATGCAGACAGACAGGCACATGCATGCAGACAGACAGGCACATGCATGCAGACAGACAGGCACATGCATGCAGACAGACAGGCACATGCATGCAGACAGACAGGCACATGCATGCAGACAGACAGGCACATGCATGCAGACAGACAGGCACATGCATGCAGACAGACAGGCACATGCATGCAGACAGACAGGCACATGCATGCAGACAGACAGGCACATGCATGCAGACAGACAGGCACATGCATGCAGACAGACAGGCACATGCATGCAGACAGACAGGCACATGCATGCAGACAGACAGGCACATGCATGCAGACAGACAGGCACATACACATATATATATATAGACAGATATAAATTGATCTACTGTCTTAGGCCGAGCTGACAGTGTCGGAGTTGCTGCATGCGTGCGCGTGCACATCAAGCACACTTCAGTCATTGGCTATAGCAGTTAGCCAAGTGCCTGCGCTCCTGCAGGCGGAGAGGCGCGAAGAGGTGCGTTGACGCGGCAGCGTTTTGTGGAGACAATAAATGTTGTCTTCTCAGGCTGCGGTTATACCAAAAACCGCCCGTGGTGTCTCCCGTAGCGACACCGCGCGGCGCAAAAACAAATTTTGAAAAAGCATCAACTGTCTCCCGCTTTGCAGCAGCGAGCGGGGAGACCGTGGAATTTGGAATAGCCACTTCTCACGTTTCTACGAAACATGTTTTTTTGCGCCGCGCGGTGTCGCTATGTGAAACACCACGGCGGTTTTTGGTATAATCGCAGCCTCAGGCGGCTGCCGCGTGACGTCACGTGAGCTGGTTCACCCAATGAGGTCGAACGAGCTTCGTGACGCGTCTGCCACGCCCCCTGTTTTTTGAAGTGAAACTTCTTTCGTGGCTGTGCCACCCCAAAAAATGTCATAGGGAAAAAATCTGAAAATGGTCACGAAAAAAATAACAGAAGTGACTAACTGCGCATGTGCAGAATTGTGTTCCACTCCGGAGCACAGTACCGGCCGGCGCTGGCAGTTACCTGACCTCTGGTTGGGCTCCAGCTGCCCCGAGCAGGCAGCTCCGCGCATGGGTACCGAACCCCAGCTCCCCCCCCCCCCCCCTGCAGCAGGCTTCTCTCCGCTGGTGTTGCAGGCGGCCTCCTGTGTAAGCCCCGCGCAGAACGTTCAGAGGCTTGAAGGCAGGGTACAGAAGGTGAAGTGCGTGCACAATGTGCAGGGGTGCAGGGTGGTGTGACATGCAGGGGTGGGAGGGTGATGTGAGGTGCAAGGGGGAGAGAGGGTGATGTGAGTGAGGTGCAGGTGGGGGGAGAGGGTGATGTGAGTGAGGTGCAGGTGGGGAGAGAGGGTGATGTGAGTGAGGTGCAGGTGGGGAGAGAGGGTGATGTGAGTGAGGTGCAGGTGGGGGGAGAGGGTGATGTGAGTGAGGTGCAGGTGGGGAGAGAGGGTGATGTGAGTGAGGTGCAGGTGGGGGGAGAGGGTGATGTGAGTGAGGTGCAGGTGGGGGGAGAGGGTGATGTCAGGTGCAGGTGGGGGGAGAGGGTGATGTGAGTGAGGTGCAGGTGGGGGGAGAGGGTGATGTGAGTGAGGTGCAGGTGGGGGGAGAGGGTGATGTGAGTGAGGTGCAGGTGGGGGGAGAGGGTGATATGAGTGAGGTGCAGGTGGGGGGAGAGTGATGTGAGTGAGGTGCAGGTGGGGGGAGAGGGTGATGTGAGTGAGGTGCAGGTGGGGGGAGAGGGTGATGTGAGTGAGGTGCAGGTGGGGGGAGAGGGTGATGTGAGTGAGGTGCAGGTGGGGGGAGAGGGTGATGTCAGGTGCAGGTGGGGGGAGAGGGTGATGTGAGTGAGGTGCAGGTGGGGGGAGAGGGTGATGTGAGTGAGGTGCAGGTGGGGAGAGAGGGTGATGTGAGTTAGTGCAGGTGGGGGGAGAGGGTGATGTGAGTGAGGTGCAGGTGGGGGGAGAGGGTGATGTCAGGTGCAGGTGGGGGGAGAGGGTGATGTGAGTGAGGTGCAGGTGGGGGGAGAGGGTGATATGAGTGAGGTGCAGGTGGGGGGAGAGGGTGATGTGAGTGAGGTGCAGGTGGGGGGAGAGGGTGATGTGAGTGAGGTGCAGGTGGGGGGAGAGGGTGATGTGAGTGAGGTGCAGGTGGGGAGAGAGGGTGATGTGAGTGAGGTGCAGGTGGGGGGAGAGGGTGATGTGAGTGAGGTGCAGGTGGGGGGAGAGGGTGATGTGAGTGAGGTGCAGGTGGGGAGAGAGGGTGATGTCAGGTGCAGGTGGGGGGAGAGGGTGATGTGAGTGAGGTGCAGGTGGGGGGAGAGGGTGATGTGAGTGAGGTGCAGGTGGGGGGAGAGGGTGATGTGAGTGAGGTGCAGGTGGGGGGAGAGGGTGATATGAGTGAGGTGCAGGTGGGGGGAGAGGGTGATGTGAGTGAGGTGCAGGTGGGGAGAGAGGGTGATGTGAGTGAGGTGCAGGTGGGGGGAGAGGGTGATGTCAGGTGCAGGTGCGGGATGGGAGGTGTGATGTGCAGGGGGGTGGGTTGTGTGTGATGTGCAGGGGGGTATTGTTTGTGTGATGTGGGGGGGGGAGTATTATGCGTGTGGGTGACGGGGAGAGATGGGGGTGTGAGAGATAGAGGTGGAGTCTCGCAAAGGCCCCCAACACTGGGGGTGGGGGGGAGCAATAGAAACTGTTGTCCAGAGCCCCAGGAAAGCCGTCTATGGCCCTGTCTGTCACACTGTATTTTATCAATCAAATTGTACTGCCATGTTTATGATATTTATGACATGAAACACTTTTGAGAGCGTCAAACCACGCAGAAGTTTCACTTCTAACACTTTTTTTTTAACCTCTTCTGTGCCAGTGAATTTCTGGTTCCTCAGCCACACTGTGGAAGAGGTGCAGAGAGGATCCAGGCTGTGCTTATAAAACTCCCGCCCTCCCTCTCTGCTTCTCCAGTGCTGCGGAAGCTGAAGGTTCCGGAACACATATCCCTTGGGTATTCCGTGTCCAGAGCGCCCGCCTTCAATTCCTACCTGTGCCCATCCCCCTGCACTCACACCGCAGAGATATCCCGAGGCTCGGTACCAGCTCATCACTACAGGTAAAGTGTGAACCAGCAGGGGAAGGAGCACGGCATGACATCAGGGAGGGCTGTCAGTGTCACAGTGTGACAAGAATGTAACTAATACACTGCTGGTCCTTCCAAGACAGGGCGGGTTATCAGTAGAGATGCAAAGAACGGTGGGGAGCCGTGCTGGTCCTCTCTTTCATGTAGTAACAAAGGAGGGAGAGGGGAGAAGGGGGTATGATACCTTTTATTGGACCAACAAGTAGTTGATCTGTTACAAGATTTCCAACCTCTCATGGTAAGGGTAACACTGTGAAGGACCCGAAAGGTTGAAAATCTTGTAACAAATCAGCTAGTTGTTGGTCCATGTATGAGAAGTGTGCAAATGGAGACCGTTTAGGGTGAAATTAGCAGCTGTTTTTATTGAGCCTGTCCCTATAAACAGCGCAGCAATCACAAATATACAAAAACAACAAACGCCTGTCCCTGTGTGAGGGGTAACTTACTTCCCCCAGCCCCTCTCTTACCAGACTGGGAGGATAAGCCTCTTTCCAGCCTACCACCCCAAAGTCTCAGCGGTACCTTAAAGCAGGGGGCCCTTCAGGTCAGTGGTGTCCACGTGTGTTGGTGTGCTGGAGGGTCCAGCCTGTGGCAGGTTCCTGGGTCCTGTGTCCAGGAAAAGAGGTCTGGTCCCTTTGTGTCTTGCTGTCAATACACCGTCCTCCTGGGTATACAAGACCCTCTCCTCATGTCAGCACTGTTGTGTGCTGAGGAAAAATCTCCTGTGTCTCACATGAGGCTTTTTTTTTTTTTTTTTTTTTACAGATCTCTCATTAGTCCAGGTGGAGACTGGCTAATTGAGTGGCTGCAATTAACCAGCTCCATGCTGGATGCAGAGCTCTGAGGCAGCTTTATCCATACAGGGTTAAGTCCCAGTTACAGTCCAGTAAAAGGTATCATACCTCCTACTCCGTCTCCCTCCTTTGTTACAGTAGAGATGTGGAGACTTATTCTTTCACATTGGAAATATTCATACACGTTTATTAAGAAACATTATTTCCTTAGAAATTTGCACTGAGCCACGAGTTCATACAATGGTATTCGGTTGCAAATGTGTGAAAACTTTCTCATCTTAATTTTTCACGAGAAGGAAACTTTTGCAAATTTGTGTGACTGTGGGGGAGGATTTCGCCATTTCTGTCAGTAGTGAAGACCCCAAAACAATACCCACCTCTGTAATTTTGTCCCGATACATCCAGAATCGATAGGTTTAATCTTACATTTTTACTTTGAATTGGACGTAGAGACAATGTCATACTGTGTGAGATACAGAAACAAGGTACGGTACTGCACACCAAAAAACGTTATCACTACAAAAAGTCGCGTGATCCTGAAGAAGACCCTTCTTAGTGGCTGAAACAGTGGTCTTTGCTATGTAAAATAAATGTTTGGATCAAATATTTATCTTGGAGTGCCTGGAGATTCATCAACATTAACACAGTGTGAGAGGCAGCAGATCAGAGCCGTTACAAAGTAGGGCAGCTGTGTTTGACTTTAGGGGTGTCTAAGGCTGCGTCCATAGACACTGCAGCCGTGCGGAGGCGCGCGGAGGCTGAGGGAAAGCAGGTGCTTGTCTATGGGCGTGCCAGTGACATCACAGAGCTGGTTCGCCCTCATTGGCCGAACCGCTCACGTGACCACCCTATCGCGCGAGAAATCAGTTGTGACTGATTTCTCGCGCATCGCACGCCCCCTCCCGCTGTACAGACGCGATCACTGCCTTTAGGCCTGTCTATCTATGGACGCAGCCTAATCCTGTAAAACTGCAACATTGTTACTTAAAAAGGGAAGCGTGAAAGTGTAGGTGTGTCATTGTAACCGCAGCGATTCTGTATACCCCCTCGTGCGACCATGTTTCGATTTCTTGCTTGCAGACTATCCGTAATTCCAACATCTGCTTCGGCGCAGCGAGAGGTAGCGCCCAAGGCGGAGTTTCAAAGGAGTCGAGAAGAAATGGCAGCCAGTGACCCAGCTCACGGCAGACTCCGCCACCACACCCGATCCATTCCTTCCAGAGTGTAAGTGGGCAGATGCTCCTAAGATCACCTCGATACCGCAGGGGCCTGGCACACTGCAAGTATAAAGTAATACAGTGTAGGTCCCTCTGACACTGATGGCGTGATCTATATTATATATGTGGTACATACTATGTGGCTTTAAATGAAAAAGGGTGCCGGAATATATATATATCTATATATATAGATATATAGGTAGAATCACTTGTGAGCACATTCACATGTCTCAGACAGGTCTGCAACCGTGCTTTTCACCATTATCTCCTGGCATATAGGGATTCCACTGCAGCAAGGAATTCTGGGAGATCTCGGTTCCACAGAGACCTGTCCAGGAGTCTTCTTGATGAGCAGGGGAGACCCCAAGGAAAGGATACCCGAGTCTGCGAAAGACCAAGCCAGCCGTGAAGATGTTAATAAAGGATCACAATCAGCTCCATCTTACTGAGCAAGAACATGCCTCATCTTCCCATATACTACAGGGTCCTGTGAGCATACTGCGCGTGTGTGTGACAGGGACATACTTCAGGGTGCTGTGAGCATAGTGTGTGTGTGTGTGACAGGGAGACACTGCAGGGTGCTGTGAGCATAGTGGTTGTGTGTGTGTGTGACACACAGGGAGACACTGCAGGGTGCTGTGACCATAGTGTTTGTGTGTGACAGGGACACACTTCAGGGTGCTGTGAGCATACAGTGTGTGTGTGACAGGGAGACACTGCAGGGTGCTGTGACTGTGTGTGTGACAGGAATACAGTGCAGGGTGCAGTGAGCATACTTGTGTGACAGGGTTACACTGCAGGGTGCTGTGACTGTGTGTGTGACAGGGATACACTGCAGGGTGCTGTGACTGTGTGTGTGACGGATACACTGCAGGGTGCTGTGACTGTGTGTGTGACAGGGACACAGTGCAGGGTGCAGTGAGCATACTTGTGTGTGACAGGGAGACACTGCAGGGTGCTGTGACTGTGTGTGTGACAGGGACACAGTGCAGGGTGCAGTGAGCATACTTGTGTGTGACAGGGACACAGTGCAGGGTGCAGTGAGCATACTTGTGTGTGACAGGGAGACACTGCAGGGTGCTGTGACTGTGTGTGTGACAGGGATACACTGCAGGGTGCTGTGACTGTGTGTGTGACAGGGATACACTGCAGGGTGCTGTGACTGTGTGTGTGACAGGGAGACAGTGCAGGGTGCAGTGACTGTGTGTGTGACAGGGATACACTGCAGGGTGCTGTGACTGTGTGTGTGACAGGGAGACAGTGCAGGGTGCAGTGACTGTGTGTGTGACAGGGATACACTGCAGGGTGCTGTGACTGTGTGTGTGACAGGGAGACAGTGCAGGGCGCAGTGACTGTGTGTGTGACAGGGAGACACTGCAGGGTGCTGTGACTGTGTGTGACAGGGAGACAGTGCAGGGTGCAGTGACTGTGTGTGTGACAGGTATACACTGCAGGGTGCTGTGACTGTGTGTGTGTGACAGGGAGACACTGCAGGGTGCTGTGACTGTGTGTGTGACAGGGAGACACTGCAGGGTGCTGTGACTGTGTGTGTGACAGGGAGACACTGCAGGGTGCTGTGACTGTGTGTGTGACAGGGACACAGTGCGGGGTGCAGTGACTGTGTGTGTGACAGGGAGACACTGCAGGGTGCTGTGACTGTGTGTGTGACAGGGAGACAGTGCAGGGTGCAGTGACTGTGTGTGTGACAGGGAGACACTGCAGGGTGCTGTGACTGTGTGTGTGACAGGGAGACAGTGCAGGGTGCAGTGACTGTGTGTGTGACAGGGAGACACTGCAGGGTGCTGTGACTGTGTGTGTGACAGGGACACAGTGCAGGGTGCAGTGACTGTGTGTGTGACAGGGAGACACTGCAGGGTGCTGTGACTGTGTGTGTGACAGGGAGACAGTGCAGGGTGCAGTGACTGTGTGTGTGACAGGGAGACACTGCAGGGTGCTGTGACTGTGTGTGTGACAGGGAGACAGTGCAGGGTGCTGTGACTGTGTGTGTGACCGGGAGACACTGCAGGGTGCTGTGACTGTGTGTGTGACCGGGAGACACTGCAGGGTGCTGTGACTGTGTGTGTGACAGGGAGACACTGCAGGGTGCTGTGACTGTGTGTGTGACCGGGAGACACTGCAGGGTGCTGTGACTGTGTGTGTGACAGGGACACAGTGCAGGGTGCAGTGACTGTGTGTGTGACAGGGAGACACTGCAGGGTGCTGTGACTGTGTGTGTGACAGTGAGACACTGCAGGGTGCTGTGACTGTGTGTGTGACAGGGAGACAGTGCAGGGTGCTGTGACTGTGTGTGTGACAGGGACACAGTGCAGGGTGCAGTGACTGTGTGTGTGACAGGGAGACACTGCAGGGTGCTGTGACTGTGTGTGTGACAGGGAGACACTGCAGGGTGCTGTGACTGTGTGTGTGACCGGGAGACACTGCAGGGTGCTGTGACTGTGTGTGTGACTGTGTGTGTGACAGGGACACAGTGCAGGGTTCTGTGACCATAATGTATGTGTGTATACTTCTGTGTCTTTCCATGGAAGTGCATCTCAATATATTCCTCCTGACAAAACATTTTGATAACTAGCTGATGTAGCTGGCGTTGCCCGGGATGTGCTGCTGACGCGGTGCCCCTCCTGTCCCCAGTACCCATGGCTGTCTGTCTGGGCGGGAGGCAGTAGGGGGGGGTGTCCCTTCCCCCCGCCGCCACCCCGGTCCCTGGAACTCCTCCCTCCCCCCCCCCACGGTCCCCGGCGCTCCGTTCCCCCCCCCCCCAGGTCCCCGGTGCTGCCTTCCCTCTCCCCTCAGTCCCCGGCGCTCATTTCTCCCCCCCCCCCCCCCCACCTGGTCCCTGGCACTCATTTCCCCCCCTCGTTCCCCGGCGCGAGCCCCGGACTCTTGCTAGTAGCAGTGAGGAGGGGCCGGCGGGTGATGAGGAGAACCGGCGGGTGGCGCAGTCTGTTGGTCGGAGCAGTGAGGAGGGGCCCCGCGGGGTGAGGAGGAGAAGCGGCGGGTGAAGTTTCCTCCGCTCGAACATTCCCTGTGTGAGTCCCTGTTTGTGACGTCACCGCAAACCCTGCCCCTCTGCCAATGGGAGAACGCGACAGCGAGGGGCGAGAGGTGTGGCCGGCCGCCAGCCAATCAGAAAACGCACAAACCCACAGACAAACATCGTTTGAGTTATAGATGACTCCTTGCTCTGCAGTAATCTATTTGTCCAGCAGGTGGTGCTGCTCCCTCATTAACAGTTTTTACCTAAGCTCTAGTGGTCTTTCGGTCTCAGGGAGAAATGTGGGTTTGTTACAAGTTGTGTGATACCTTATTAGAGTTTCTCATAATACTGTACAGATTTTTTTCCAGACCTCACAGGTCTCTTCTTCAACTGCACTGTACCAGGGAGCGTTCTCTGCTTCTGCTCTCTGTTTCATGCAGCACCAAACAAATGTCCTGCGGAAGTCTGAAAAGTATTACCCTGAATGGGTTGTTGGCTCTTTACTTCCCTCCCACAGCTGAGCTATACAAGCTGCTCCTTTGGGAGAGCCTTGTAAGTGGATATCAGCTCTGCCTCTGTATCTGCACTGTTTCTCTTCTCAGGTTACAACAACAAGAATACAAGGCAAGTAACACACACGTATTATTATCGCTTATTGTTAAAGCGCCAACATATTCCGCAGCGCGGTACAACGGGGGGATACGCCACACAGCTATTTTCCTGCCTTTCGCTTTGCATCATGAATCTTAGGGAGAGGTAGCACGGCATTGTTGCCAGCCGTGGGAGGGTTAATCAATACTCGAGCATCTAATACGCAGACATTTTGTTTCCGGGTTACTCACCCGACAAAAAGATTCAACCGTGCAGTTATATGGGGCAATAGGAGGCGTCATTGGGAGCAGTTATATGGGGCAATAGGAGGCTTTATGGGGAGCAGTTATATTGGGCAATAGGAGTAGTTATGGGGTGCAGTTATACGGGGCAATAGGAGGAGTAATGGGGAGCAGTTATACGGGGCAATAGGAGGAGTAATGGGGAGCAGTTATATGGGGCAATAAGAGGAGTTATGAGGAGCAGTTATATGGGGCAATAGGAGGCTTTATGGGGAGCAGTTATATGCGGCAAAAAGGAGCGTTGGTGAGACATTTTAGGAAGTGGTAATATGGAGCAATATGAGGTGGAGAAGCTCATACTAAGATGTAGCAAGTTCTGCATCTTTTGCTGTTAACCTCCCATTTTCTATACTTCACCCCAAGCCCTGATACAGTGTAACCCTATCTGCCTCTATTAACAATCTCCTGACATGTGACATCGCAGGGAGCATATTAAGCACTTACCATGTATCCCTAACTCCCTCTGCGGGGCCATGAAACTCCACCCTATAACGCACCTTTACTCTCAGTAACTTCATACGCACAACGCTCAGTGGAACCGCAGAACGTTGGAATGTGGCTGAGTGATCCCAGGCTGGATACAGGAACCAACATGTCCCACTGATATGATGTCGAGGAGTTTCACCATGAATGAGCCATCACCCATTCTGTAGAAATAATAAAGCCGGGCCAGTCCTACCCTGAAATCTGTGCCCCCTCCCCACCCTGCGGATGGACAGATGCCTGCAACTGTGAAGGGAGAGAATTCTGCAGCACCAGTGTCCTTAAAATATTAGCCATGGGGTTCTCAACTACAGTCCTCAATATCCCCCAAATAGGTCAGGATTTAAGGATATCCCTGCTTCAGCACAGGTGGCTCAATCTTCGACTGCGTCACCTATTGAGCCAACTGTGCTGAAGCAGGGATATCCTTAAAACCTGACCCGTTGGGGGGGGGGAGATCTTGAGGACTGGGGTTGAGGACCCTTGTGTTAACCCATGTGCTGCCTCACGCCTGCGACCCATTGCGGATGACTTTCATTTTTGTGTCCCCTTTGCAGCTGTTGTGCTGCAATGCAGACCATTAAATATTGCATAAAACCTTTAACGAGAAGCTGACATAGGCTGTCTGAACACATCAACATAACTTTATTTCATATAGTGCTTTTTTCCCAATGGGACTCAAAGCGCGTCACAATTTTAATATAGCAGGTGTTACGCAGCACAGGAATGTTACACACACAGGGGCCGATACACAAAGCAGAGATAAGTGGGTTTAAGTGAGATAAATGGCTTTTTATCACCAATAAACAGTCGGTGGAAAAAAAAGTCCCCCGATAGGCCAAAAAATGGCAAACCTGCCATTTTTTTGCCAGTAAGCGCTATTCACAAAGCAGTGATAACTGATTTGTACTATAAAAGCTCGCCATTTCTTTTCACCAGCTAAAGGCTGGCACAAAAGAGATGGAGAAATGCATAAAAGTATTATTTTTTTTCTGCACAACATTAATACAAGAGGCCGACGGGGGTCTCCGGGTGGTCCACGCAGGTGTCCGAGGCCGTCGGGTGGTCCCATGGGTGTCTGGGGGCTTTCGGGTGGTCCCCGTGAGTGTTCCCCATGGGTGTCCAAGGGTCCTCAGGTGGTTCCCGCGGGTGTCCGGGGTTCCCCGCTGGCCTGTGGTACCAATCCTGTGCCTAAAAAAATATATATGCATATATTCAAATAAATACACCCCCCCCCCCACCCCCCAGTATAAGGACAGTACAGTAATGGGCAAAATTACTATTATCCAGATATGCATTATAAAATGAAACATTAGCCAGCCAGCATAAATAAAGTAAATAAACCTTTGTACTTACCCGTGCCATCATGAAGGGCGTCCTCGTGAGCATACTCCAGGTCCATGTCCTCCAATTCCAGCAAGAATACATGAAAAAATACAATCGAATGGCCCTTAACCCCTTAATCACCTTAGCGTTTAATAACCAATATAGTATTAAAGAAGTTAAGCCACCCTCCCCCGCTACCCACCCGGGAGGCCTAAACCACCCACCCCGGGACTACTATACCCAGCCTGTACCCATTGATTGCCATAGTGGTACATCATACTCATATAATATGGGCATGATAAGCCACTATATCACTCAATGGTCACCTATTAAAAAAGCATGAAGGCCAAAAATACACAATAATAAAAGATATACACAAGCACCTAAACACCCCAATTCAATCAATAAAAGCACTAGCCAACCAATTAAATAAATAAAAGCACTAGCCAACCAATTAAATACATAACTAAAAGCAATAGCCAACCAATCAATTTAATAAATAAAAGCACTAACCAACAAAACAATTAATTTTAAATTTTAACCAACAGAACAATTAATTAATTTAAACCACGAGCCAACAAATCAATTCATTAATAAAACCACTAGCCAATCACATCAATTAAAACCAGTAGCTAACAAAAGAAATAATTAATTAAAAACGCGAAACAATCGGCGAAACGTATGTTATCAGCATGTTCACAAATAGTCCGATGTTTTCATTGCTTTTAGAATGAATGATCCGGTGATATTATTAAAATGTGGGAACTGCTGCAACCGAATAAACCGTAAGTGTCGGAAAGCAGAGGAGAAAATCGCTTTTATCCGCAGCGCAGGAGTCCGAGAGATGTAACTATGTAAGATGTAGGTTGTTGCAATTGAAACTCAGAGGCTTTGATGGGTCAACAAACTTTCCGGAGTCCAAAGTACACGTACCTCTGAGACTGCAGTACATTACTATCTATATTTATATCGGTATCTGCTATGCACATTATTAACCTTTTAAGTGCTGCTGCAACAAATATAGTGCTAGCAGTAATGCCACTGAAGAGTGTGTATGTATATATATATATATATATATGCAAAGCAAATACAACTGTATGCTCATCTGCATGTCTTAGGCAGGTCTGCAACCCCGCCTTTCCCCATTATCACCCAGCACACAGCACTTCCACTGCAGCAAGAGATTCTGGGAAATGACATGCAAATGAGCACACAGTGTCACTTTTTGCCTCAATAACCATTTTTAACATGGTTCCCTATAGGCTTAAGCTTGCTGCATGATCACAGCTTTGAGCACAGCCAGGGTTAAGGTGATGGGGAAAGGCGGGGTTGCAGACCTGCCTAAGACATGCAGATGAGCATACAGTTGTATTTATATTTGCTGTGCTGTGGAGGGTTTTTGTCACCATAACTTAACTCAGTATTATGGTATATATATATATATATATATATATATATATATATATATATATATATATATATATATATATATATATATAAGAGAGAGAGAGAGAGAGAGAGAGAGAGAGAGAGAGAGAGAGAGAGAGAGAGAGAGAGAGAGACAGAGAGAGACAGAGAGAGACAGAGAGAGACAGAGAGAGACAGAGAGAGACAGAGAGAGACAGACGACACACCACGACCGTTCGTTCTGCGCAGTGATAGAACATTTAGGGCCTCATGCAGAGAGCATCGTTATTTCGAAATTCGCCATTTTTTGTACAATTTCGCGCAGAAAATGGCGAGTTACGAAAAACGCGCCATTTTGTTTTTTCTATTGCTAAAACTCGCCTCGCGGCTGGCGAGAACCTCCATCTCGCCATTTTTAAAACTCTCCGAATGCAGAGAGGTGCGAACGGCATGTAGCGGCTGTTCGCGCCAAGAAAATGGCGCGATTCTCGCATTTTTGCTGCGCCAGGAAAAGATGGCAAGATGGCGCTCGCCGCCTATAGTAAAGGGGAAAAAAAAGGCGCCAATTAGTTTTTACACGTTTCTGAAGCGCGCATCTCGCCAATTTAAACTCGCCACACGCATCCATGTTAAACATAGCAGAATTCGCACTTTTCTGCATATGGAGAATAAAACTCTCCAAAAAAGCTACTTTTTATGAAATTCGCCAATTTTAAAATTCTATGCTCTCTGCATGAGGCCCTTAAACACAAATACAATGAACAAACCTGGACAAAGCGCTTCATAGTGAAGCAGCTATCAGCCCTACTGTACATCAGTTCTCCGCACTGTTCCCTGTGTGCGTTCTCGGTGTCATGCGCTGACACTCATTTAGGATATGAACCTTTTTTTGAATGTAACAAGAATGTTGCTTTGTCTTATAGGTAATTTATAGTGCACAGGTATCTTATTCTATCTATAGGATCACATACAGAAGATAGTGCAGGGGTGACTACTTGCCTGCCTTGTGAGATTAAGATTGAATCACTGCTGTATGTTAATTTATTATTACACATGTCTTATTTATGGAAGAATATTCCAGGCAGAGAATATAGCTGAGGAGAGTGTGGCTGGTTCCTGTTTATTGTTTATGTCAACCAATAAAATGTATCCCTTACATTACATTGGTCTGTAAAATCATATATTATTCAGCCTAATTCATATATTCCGCCTAATTATTTCCTGCTCACTGGTAATACAAAAGCAGGTTCGCACCAAATGACCACATATTCATTACTAATACTGAAGCAGAGATATCCTTAAAACCTGACCTGTTGGTAGCCTTTGAGGACTGGAGTTGGTCACCCCTGTTCTAAAGCTACTTTTTATAAACCCATTATATGTATCTGTTCTGTTTTCTGTTCTCTAAAAGAGCTGACGCTCTATCATTTATAACAACCACAATGACACAGAAAACACACAAAAACCACCTGCAAATGATTTGCGATAAATGCAAATAAAGCCACAGAGAGACCGGGGACGCGGTTTTTCAGAGTCTTGTGTCACTCGCAGGGACACACAAATACATATATGTTCTTTTTAAATGCACGCAGCTTCCGTGGCTCCCACGCGAAATCTTTTGCGATGGGATCTTCACACCACCAGCTGAACGCGCGCCTCTCACAGCAACGTACACTGAACCTGCGCAAATACGGATTCCCAATAACACTCCCAAATCAGTTTTCCGGGGAAAACAAAGGCGTGGGATTTCTATGAAACTATAATATATACATATTTGCAACATTTTATTAACCCCTTCTTAGCCCGAGTGGTCAGCAACACATCTGGCAGCGACGGGCTTCAATAAAATTCCCCAATAATATGAATGTTTGTATATAGCTCTGACAATTTATGCAAACCTGTACGTAGTACAAAGTATAATTAAAGCCTATGTTTCTGATATATATATATATATATATATAGATATAGATATAGATATATATACTGTATATATAGAGATATATATAGATAAATATAGATATATCAACAAAAAGAAAAAATGGCACCAACCTAAACCACTAAATGAATAAACACATAAAAATGATGAAAAAAACCCTATACTATACAAGGTGGAGAAAAATAGTATAAACAATACACAAACATATAAATGTAAAAATAACAGATGAAAAGTCCAGAAAAAATATATAATATAAAAAATATACAAATCCTAAAAAAATCCTAAAAAATGCACAAATCCTAAAAAATGCTCCAATTGCTATCCAAAAGAGTCTCTGCAGCCCGATTGAAGGGAACACCACTTCCTTGAAGATATCTATAAAAACACAGAAAAAACAGGCGCACTCATAGCGTAAAAGGTATAACAATATATTTATGGAGTCAAGGATTTAAAAATGCACACTCACAAAAATAGCTTAATAAAAAGCATTTTTGAGTAAAACTCAGCCAGCCAGACGCAGGAACCCGGTAGCAGATGACTTTGGTATTGTGTCCGGTGTAGGTACACTGCAGCAGCCTCTATGAACACCTCCGGAGCCCGGGGAACACGAGGGACGCCGCCTTCCTCTCAATCCTGCGTCACACAGTGAGTACTCAGCTCCAGATACCGCGAGAACTCAGTGACGTCAGTGGATTCGACCAGAAAAAGTTCCCATGTATATATAGATATATATATAGATATATTTATTAAGGTTATGGTGGGTAAAAAAAAGTGACAAAAACCTTCCACAGTAAAGCATATAGCCACTGTAAATATTCCTGTATATTCATTTGCATGTCTTAGAAAGGTCTGCAACCCTGTCTTTCACCATTATCACCCAGCACACAGCACTTCCACTGCAGCAAGGGATTCTGGGAAATGACATGCAAATGAGCACACAGTGCCACCTTTTATCTCAAGCTCACATTACATGGACAACCCTTAGCCAATGCATGCTGCTTTAAACACAGCTTTTAAGCAAGGTTTTGGGAGATGCAAAGCCAGTAAACCCACTCACAGATATGTTTCAACCTTGATGGGTATCATCAGTGTGAGGTTGGTTTCTGACATTTGCTCATTTGAGATTAAAGAGTAGGTAATCACCACATTTATTAAGGAGAGATATATAGCTTCATGTTGTCACTTACCTGTATGTACTCTAGCACTTATTCCCATTGTTTGCAGTGTACATTATTTAAAAAAAAAACCTTGCCTGCTTTATTCAATGTAACATCGCTGGAAGAAGAGATCCGTGTATCGCGAAATAAACACACACACATACTGTACTTTTATTTCTATAGCATTACAACCGGAGGTAAATAATGTACACTACAAACAATGGGAATAAGTGCTAGAGTACATACAGGTAAGTGACAACATGAAGCTAAAGGACACCCTGCCCCACAGAGCTTACAATCTATTTGTTGTAATATTAACTCTCTCAAACCCTGTCCTCACATCAGCCACACAGCCCCCCCATGTGAGGTAAGCTGTACTGTAGAGGGGAAGTGGGGGGATACACACAGCCCCCCCCCCATGTGAGGTAAGTTGTACAGTAGAGGGGAAGTGGGGGGACACACAGCCCCCCCATGTGAGGTAAGTTGTACACTAGAGGGGAAGTGGGGGACACACAGACAGCTGCTACATTGTAACTTTCTCTCCACGTTTTGTAACAAACTCTGGAGAGAAGTGATACTGACAGGAGAGGGGCTCCCAGGGCGGGCTGTACCATGCTGAATATAGGGGGAGTCAGCCCAGGGGCTCAGCCATACCTAACTGCAGGAGCCCCCCACCACCATGGCAGGGGGCTATATCTAGCACCTGGACACCTGTAAGGGAAGGGAATGCCAGCTGCAAGAGGGACAGGTTCTGCCTGGGCTGTTTTGCTCATGCCACACCTCTTCCCCCCCCCACCCTGTGCGTGGGGAGCTGGGTTGGTACATCCCCCTGTGGGTTTCCCTATGCTGGAGCGGTGTGCCTGTGTCTGTCCGGGCGCAGCGCTCACACACACTGCGCTGGCGATGAGCACCGTGCGCGCTGCGCCCTCTCCGGCTGGGACCCTCCACGGGGCGCAGCATGAAGAGGCGCAAAGTGATGGTGCTGGCCACCTGTCTGGGCTCCTTCATCCTGGTGATCTTCTACTTCCAGAGCAGCCTGAGCTCAGGTAAGAGAGCCCCCCCCCTTCCCACCTCACGGGGGGGGGGGGGGGGGTACAGGGGCACCCCTTCTATTTAGAGTGTAAGCTCTGCGGGGCAGAATATTCCCCGCTTTGTAGGGAGTGTGCTGGGAGTCTCTGTACTACACCAGGGCTATACACTGATATATAATGCTAAGATCGTGGGGTCAGGCGACCCCCCCCCCCCCATCAGTGGCATTCCTGGTACATTTCTCATATCTGTTAGAGTGTGAGCTCTTTGGGTCAGAGTTACCATATTTATGGTCTGCTGGTCTCCCCTCCTATATTCTCTGCCCCTGTGCTTATCACTGCACAGGAGAGGTATACATTCCTGTCTCCTCCAGCACTGACTGGGTTAATGGGTGCTCGGCCAGATAAGGGGCCCCGTCAGTGATATATATGTATGTATGTGTGTGTATCTGCACCGTGTTAGCCGAGCTTAATAAAAAATGCATAGATCCTCTCTCTTCAATATTACTATTTCCATTTGCTATATGCTTTACTGTGGAGGATTTTTGTCACTTTTTTTTTAGCCACCATAACTTAACAAAGAGCGTGTGTATATATATATCACACTGACGGTATGTATATATGTGTATATATATATCTCACACTGATGGGCCCATCTTCATCTCGGCGCCAACTACCAGAGGAGCTTCTCTGGAGAAAGCGGTCAGCTTAATGCAGGAGGAGGTCAAAAACACTCAGCTGGGCTCACAGCCCAAGCAAACCCTATAAATATTAGCGGTGCTGTGCAGGAATACAAGAGAAAATCCTAATGCAACATGCAGGGCAGGGGCCACAGAACGAGCCCCCTGTGCTGAAGCAGGGATATCCATAACAGCTGTCCTGTTGGCCCCTGTGAACTGAGTTTCAGACCCCTGATGTAGGGTCACAAACCCAGAAAGGGAGAGGACAATCACACCACTTGCAATTTACTGATATCACTACTTTTGATATTTACAAACTTGCACTATTTGTTTGTCTTTTTGTTTATTTTCATGTCCTCTCCCTTTCTGGGTTTGTGTCCTCTCCCTTTCAGGGGTCTGAAACTCAGTCCACAAGGGCCACCAACAAGCCAGCTGTTATGGATATCCCTGCTTCAGCACAGGGGGCTCAATCTGTGGCCGCTGCCCTGCATGTTGCATTAGGATTTTCTCTTGTATTCCTGCACAGTACCGCTAATATTTCTAGGGTTTGCTTGGGCTGTGAGCCCAGCTGAGTGTGGGACCTCCTCCTGCATTAAGCTGACCGCTTTTGCTCCAGAGAAGCTCCTCTGGTAGTTGGCGCTGAGATGACGTTTAATGAATGGATCTGAGATCCAGATGTTCATTTCGCACAATGAACCCCTTCCAGGGCTATGGGAAAATAATCGGGGAGAATTATATATCCATTTTATGGGGCATTAGTGCGGCACGCTGAGGCCGTTCTCTGACTTGAGAGAATAGAGAATTTAAATGTCATCAATTCTGAGTCCAAATAAAAAAAAGTACCACCTAGTACTTAAGTACTCTTTTCTTGTGCACTATTGCAGCTGGACTCACACCCTTGCTTAATCTAGTCTGTTATAGCAAGTGAAGCAAAGAGGGGCATTTAAAAATGGCTACACACACAACTTTAAATGTCCTTCTTAATCGTAACCCTTTCAGTGCCGGAGGGGACGGTAACACATTGGTCTGCAGTGAGTTTAAGTTGCTCTGCCAGGGTTAAAGTTTTAGGGTTTTCCCACTAACCCCTCCCAGGGTCTGTGCCAATGTGGCAGTGTACAATATCCCCCTCCCCCCCCACCCCATATCTGTGCTGCATTCCTCCCCAGCACGGAGGGGGTCAATAGTTACTCTGGATTCAAAAGCAGACTATATGGTTCAGTTACAGAGACCTCTGTGGGGGCTCCTATAAAAACACAGAATACCTTACAGCTGACGGCATCTGCTCTGCCTATCCCCCTCATTTCTCTAAACGTGGCTTGTGTATTTTTCTTTAGGGTTTTAAAGCTGCATTATCGCAACAAAGCGGAAAAATCCTAAATATATTAACTGGCGAATTCCTTTTTATTCGACTAGTAAATGGATGTAGTTTTGATGGTAAAATGAAGCTGCTCTGATAGCAGCGATGCATTATGAGACGGAAACTGGTCATTTGAGTACGTACATTTTCCTTGGTCATGCATAATATAGTATGGAAAATGTAATCTCTTGTAAAAGGGAATTCCGCTCTTTGTTCCAATATCAAAGGTTTTACAGTGAAAACCCCCTCCCGCATCACCAGAGACCTGCAAAATGTTTGCACCTACTTGCAGATTTGGTTACTTTTGTGACCCGCAGAAAAGTCCTTAAAAATGATAACCTGCGCAAAAAATGCAAGCAGTGCAATCAAACTCGTTACCAATTCTCTTTGTTTCCAGAGATTCTAAACAGGGCGCCAGTGACGACCCATTGGCACGATTCGATGGGGTTTTTGAGGGTGCAGAGGCGTTTACAAAATATATTTTAAAAAAAATACAAATTGACAACGTTTTTGCAAATTTATTTACAAAATCTGGGAAATGAAACGAGGCGACTCTGCCCCCCCCTCCCCTGTCACAACTTCTGTGCGCCAACTTTTCATATTTGTAAGGGATGCTGTGTAGTATTTCAGACTAAAGACCAAAAGGCAGATGGCGTTGAACGTACAACCTGAGCAGTTGGGGGGTGAGCAGAAACGTGACCGGTTGTCATCATTAGGTGGTCTTACAAATGCTCTCGACTGCAAACTTTAGAGAGACAAAAAGAAGAAAAATATGTGATAATTTTTTTCTTCTTCCATCGGTGACATCATAATGAAAATAGCCTGATGGCAGATATGGAGTGTTGAATAGCTATAAAGTTTAGACCGAAAGCCGGCGAAGAGGAAGTCAGTTGATGTGTGTGTCTGAGAGAGTGTGTGTGTGTGTGTACACGAGTGAGTGTGTGTGCGCGAGGGAGAGAACGGTGGGGGTGGGGTGGGAGCGAGAAGGTGGGGAAAGAAAAGTCAAACCCATCGTTTTTATTTTGTCGAGTGCGGGGTTATTGAATGTGTACAGTGTGTGTACAGTATGTGTGTGTACAGTATGTATGTATGTGTGTGTACAGTATGTATGTATGTGTGTGTACAGTATGTATGTGTGTGTACAGTATATGTATGTATGTGATTGCTATGACCTAAATAGGACTGGTGCATTTACTGTAGGTGCTTCCCCTCTCTCCTTCTTGCCAGACACTATGTACATAGCTGGAGATGATAAATACCACAGGGACCAGGCTGTGCAAACACATCTTCTGTCCTAACACTTGCACTTCTTTTCTTTTTAACCCCGTTAGTGCCACCGGGCCCCGCACTGCATGCACAGGCATTGGATACGACGGTTAGGATCCTAACATGTTAATGTCGCCTTGTGTCAGTCAATCTTCTGCTTGTGGTGGCTTCTATTTCACATCGCAGCGTCCGCTGGGTGAGAAATACCCGTCCGCGTCCGCTTGGTGAGAAACACCCATCCGTGGGGAGGCTGCAGGCGTTCTGTGCCAACGCTCCGTGCGTCTCCCACTTGGGCCGCGGCCATAGTGAGAGCTACGGAGCGAGCAACGAAAACAAAAGGCAGGAAAGCAATGCTTATGCCCATAGACCGCGCTTG